>NC_056731.1:736162752-736197752 GCF_019279795.1 Protopterus annectens | reverse complement strand
AAAAAGTATTTGGCTTGCAAACACAGAATACCTCTGAAAAACCCTCATTCCTTGTGTGTGTATTGCTTTGGGGGGTGGCACAGATGGACTGCGATTGTGAGGTGTGTAACTCTTTTGGTGCCGGAGCACTTCAGAAATGTAAGGACAAACGTATCCTAAATGGCTTTCTTCCCATCCAAGTGGGGAGTTCAGCTCCTACCTCTTTGTATGTCTCATCTCCTGAAAAGAAACAGGCTAGAACCAAATCTTAAGAGGAAGAGGAAAAGAAGAGAAAAAATCTTGAGAGAAAGGGAGAGAGCAGGAATTGGGGGAAAAAAGGCTAAATAAATCCAGAAAAACAGTCACTGGATCCTACAGCTCCCCTTGGTCTGGCACAGAAGATGCCTAAGTGTTTGGATCAAGAGACTATTTGGATCTGATCTCCGATGCCTCCTCCATGTTTCTCACCATAGCTGGCAAGTCCCAGGCTTCATTTCCCTTTCCTGCAGGAGAAGCTTTCATCTTGATCATCATCTATGGCTTCATCTCTTAGGCCCTTCCATTCTTCAAGGGGTCTGTCAGAAGTGGATGTCGACAGGATGATGCAAAGGTTCATTTGGATGCAGATTCAACAAGGGGTCCTCTTGGCACTGTCCCCTTTGAGGGCTTCAGATATGGCAATTTCTTCCCCTACACTGTTTCTTCTCTTTCCGGTCTGACCTTTGGATCCAAAGCCCACAGAGCCAAGCCTCCTCACCAGAGCACAGATGTTACAGCAGATAGCCTTTTGACTTCGACTCCAATGGTTTCACTTACTGCCTCAACTGCAGTGTTGTCATACCAGAACGAATCCTGAGGTGAAACCTTGGAACTGAAGTTTGAAGGATGAGGTCAACTCTGAAATTTTCGAATCCGTACCTTCCCCATAGTGCTTCATTGCTCAGTTGCTCAGCCCTGTTGTCGGCCCCTGAGCCGGGGTGGGTTATAGCCAAGTATGTCCCTTCCTTTATGATATGTAACAACTTGAAGAACAGCAGCAAGAAGAAATCCACAACTGGCCACAGCACAAACACAGGTTTAATAAAAAAACTCAAAACTCTAGCGCCTCAGCCTTCCAGGAGTAATACAAAACACACAGCTTTACACAGACTTTAGATAACACCATTCATCAATTAATTATTCAATTGCATAGTAATTGTTTCCAATTAATCTCTAAATTTAAGCCTACAGGTGCCATAGTATTGAACTTTAAAATATAAACAGATTCTTTGCAAAGATGTTTGTCCTTAATATCACATATTTCACCAGTTTTCATAAAAACTTGCTCTAAAACAGAAGCTTTAAACAAAGAATGATCAGCATTATAAACTGTTTTGAAATGCATTGCAACATTACTTTCTATTTTACCATTCTTTATATCTCTTATATGTTTCTGTATTCTTACTTTAAATTTCCTTTTGCTTTGTCCTATATAAAATAAATGACAAGGGCAGCTAAGAGCATACATTATCCCTTCACTGTTGCATGAAAAGCTACCACCAGGAGGAAACTTAATACCATTTATTTTCTTAAAATTTGTAACACAGAAACATATAGAACAACCACCACACGGGCGAGTGCCCCTCGTGGCAGGAATTATGTGCATTGTCTCATTAGGCATAGAGAAATAGCTAGAAACCAAAAAAATCTTTCAAACTTTTTCTTTTTGTAGGAAATACAAGGACTAATTGCTATTATTCTCTCCAATTCCATGTCCTGAAGTAAAAATTTCCAACAGCTATATAATATTTTATTAATCCTATTGCTCATACTATTATACAGTGAAACAAAATATATCTGATTTTTGCAAGATTCAGTATTATTCCTTTCTCCATGCATGACATTTTGACACTGATTTAACCCCAGTCTAAATGCTACAAGAGACTTCTTAACTACATTGTATTTATAACCCCTATTAATAAACATGTAAAAAGTGTACCTGCACTCTCTTACAAAATCCCCCCAATCACTACAAATTCTGTGCATTCAAAGAAACTCCCCATAGGGTAGGGCTTCCAGCAAATGTTGGGGATGAAATCTAGCCCCATGCAAAAAATGGAAATTATCTGCAAATTTCCTATGTACTGATGTGTTAATGCCCCCACCAGTAACACCCTCTAGAACTAAATCAAGGAAATGAACCATGCTACCACACTGTATGTCATCAAATTTCACACCATAAACATTTTGTTCTAAAGCCAACAGAAAATTCATAACATTATGCCTACCACCTTTACAAACAAAATTAAATCATCTATGTATCTGTAATAGACAATAACATTATTTTTCACAAACTCATGCATATAGAAATATTCGAGCTCAAAAAGTGCCATAAACAAATTTGCATACATGGGGGCAAAAGATGCCCCCATGGCAGTACCCTTCAACTGATGGTATACACATCCATCAAAGACAAAAAAAGTATTTAGTAAACAAAATTGTGTAAGTTCTATTATGTAACAGGACAAGGGAGAATAGCCCAAAAAATAATTCAAGGCTTTAATGCCATCCTGACTAGTGTATAAACTTTTCACATCCATAATCACATAGTTCATATCACTACTCCACTTTATGTCCTGTATTTTGTCCAAAAAATCAAAGGAGTCTTTTATATAAGACTGTAACTTCATAACATAAGACTTTAAATATTCATCTATAAGTCAGCCTATATTGGTCAAAAAATATCTATGGGCACCAACCATAGGACGACCAGGAGGGTTCTGCAAACGTTTATGCAATTTAGGCAAAGAATAAAAGGCAGGTAATTTACACCCACCCACATCAAACTTTCTATCAACATCCCCTTGGGTCAAATAACCTAGCCTGACCCCCTTCTCTAATAACACCTTATATTGTGTCATAGCATTATTATAGTCAACAATGTGACACTTTCTGTAAACATCCTCATTCCTTAGATGTTCATAACACATGTTGACATATTGTGTATAATGTAAAATAACTATTTTGTTCCCTTTATCAGAGGGATTAATTATAATATATTTTCTTGACTTAAATCAACCAGTGACTTCCATTCAGCCCTACTCAAATTATATATAACATATTTATGTTTATCAGAATTATCAAACAATTGTATTATATGATAGTTAAGCATGGCAGAAAACTGTTTTATTGTCTCATTAATATAAGGGGGAATAAATGCACTTTTAGTGGAAAAAGCACGTGTATCTAACAAACAATAAGCATTAACATCAAAATCTGACATACAAGAAATAAAACTTTCATCATTGTCATGTGACATACAAGAAATAAAACTTTCATTCTCTGAGTCAGCATTGTCAGAAACTTCAGTATTCCTCGCATTGTCTGTCCTATTAAAAAAATACTTTAAATGCAATTTCCTAACCAGGAAAACATCTTGATGTTATGTAGTCCAGTCTCACCTACATTCTTACCCGTGGGTTTGGAGTCGAATGTCTGCTCCAACTCGGCCAACTTTTTTAGCTCAAAGTCTTTCTATTGGCTGGGCTAAGATGGTATCGCATGCTGCACTGCTCTCTATCCCCAGATCTCGTTTGCTGCTCGTGTAGCTCAGACGTGGTCTCGCTCTTGGCTGTGGCTAAGTTCCCTTTTTCTTCATTATCAGAGAATTTGTTGCAAACAAAAAGCTGTTTTAATAGCTATTGTGTGTTCTTGTCTTGTTTTGTGGAAAAGTTGTGTTTTTGATAGTTTTTTCTGTGGTATCCCACTAGCTGTTTCCAACAGGCTAGGCCCGTTTCAGTTAGAGGACCTAGTCTGTCCCCTTGCTTTCCTTGTGTCATTACCGGGACTAAAAGCCGTTTAAATTAGAGGTATTAGTCCTTTCCCCCTTGTGTTTGTGTCTAGGATCGTTTAACTTAGAGATATTGTGGTATTTGTTTGTTGTAGGCTTTTCCCGCCTTGTGACTGTTTGACTGTTGGTCCATTTATTCAGTGATTAATTGTCTTTGGCGCTTTGTTATTGTTGGCTAATGATGTCCAAAGATACTAAGGAGCACAAGCCCTCAGGCTTCAAGAAATGCTCTAGGTGCAGTTATAAAATGTCCATTACCGATGGACAACTCTGTCTGTGTGTATTGTCTGGGAACGATTCATCTCCAGGAGTCGTGTAGCTTCTGTCATGCCTTTAGTCAATCAACAATCAGTTTCTCTCAGCATTTAAGCAGATTGAACTCTACAGTTCCCTACAAAATGGTGTCTACAGGACTGCAATCAGTTTCTCTCAGCATTTAAGCAGATTGAACTCTACAGTTCTCTACAAAATGGTGTCTACAGGACTGCAATCAGTTTCTCTCAGCATTTAAACAGAGTAGGTTGCACACAAAAAGCATTTGTTAAGCTTTCACTTACAGTGCTGTGTAATTAAGCAGGTCACCATTTTGGTCAGCCATAGGGCTCTTTTTTTCTACTTGAGTGTTTGCCTCCTTCCCCTGTAACTTAAGTAAACTGACTCTTACATTAAGAGCTATAATACTTACCTTATAGCTTTAGGACACCTTAGAAAACCTTGTAAACTGCAATAGCCCTCGTTAAGCCCTCGCTATGCTCAGGCTCTCTTCGCTCCTCTCCCTGCCCCCAATTCCCTCCCACCCCTAGTACCTCTAAATTTATAGTACTATAGCCACTCCCCCACTTTCTAGATCCTATCTGCTTTCATCTGGGATAATTCCTCCCACCTCCATTCTTCTACCTACATTTTAATAGCACCTATTAGCTTTCATCTGGCATTCTCCCATCCCCCTTCCAGTACCTTTACCTCACCACTCTATCTTCTGGTGTTGCATCACCAGGTAAAACAGTTCCTTAACTCACTAGCTGAATCACAGATAATGATATACTCCTCTTTACTACCCCTCTTGTTCGCACCATACCTCCTTACCTTGTATGAAAACCAGTTTCTCATGGGATTTCAGGTCCCAAAAGGCCATACTATCACCCCAGCTGTAAATCCTCCCACCTTCAATCATACTTACAGTACCAGATCCTATCCAACATCTTGTTCAGTGTATCAACATCTCAACCCCAGGCACATTAGCTCTAGATCCAAATACTACTAAAACTAATAAACAAATTCATGAAGTTCATCACCAAGTATAGACTCAACCTAATAGTTGGTGGTGATATTCACCCCAACCCTGGCCCACCCACTTCAGATACACATACCCCCTCTACTTGCAATCTAAGCTACAAACCTACAATTAATAGGCCAACTAACTCTCTCCTAGCCTGTCATCTCAATATTAGAAGCATTAATAACAAGGTACATGAATTGCATGCACTTCTGGATGTCCACTCCCCTGAGATTCTCTGTTTATCTGAAACCTGGTTAAAACCTAACACTAAAGACAATGAAGTGTTACCACCTGGGTACAGCATACACAGGCTGGATCGTGCTTCGAGGAGGGGGGTGGGGTAGCTGTACTCTATAAATCTGAGTTGAATGTCACCATAGATGTAATACAACCACCTCAGATTAATAACTTGGAGATTCTTGCCACCAAATTGCAACTTAATAAAAATAAATGCATTAATATCATCTGTATGTACATTCCCCCAGGTAACAATATATCTACACTTGAAGATATCCTGCACTGGCTATCATGTCATTACCCCCAAGAAACCCTACTACTTGGAGACTTTAACATAGACTGGGGCGCCTGTTCCTCAGAATACCCAACCACCCATATTAACCTGCATTCATTTTCACAAATTATATTCACCCCTACAAGGATAGGTAAACCCAACCAAAAAGAAAGCATACTTGACTGGGTACTCATAAATAGTCACCCCCAACTGTACACCTCTGGTACCCTCCTTGATGGCCTAAGCGATCACCTTCTCACATATGTAATTAAGCACAAAGCCATTAATTCCCAACAACCCTTACTCAGAAAGGTTAGAAACAATAAAAACTTTGACCCTGCCAAATTCCAACAAGAACTAAACTCATGTAATTGGTCTATTCTAAAACACCTCCCCTTAGAGGAAGCAGTAGCATACTTTAACAACAAATTCCTTGAGATCCTTGATTTGCATGCACCTGTTCGTTCAAAGAGAACCAAGGCAAAAACTGCGCCATGGCTTTCTAAAGAGTCTAAACTCAAAATTACCCTTAGAAACAAAGCATGGGCTTTATGGCGTTCTTCTAAAGACCCCCAAGATCACATTAAATACAGGCAATCCAGGAACAAAACCAAAAAATCAATTTTACAAGACAAAAACAATACTACTGTAATTTACAGACAGTAAATCAAAATAACCCTCAGAAGTTTTGGGCAGGTTTAAATAATCTACTACATCCTGGACAAACTTCAACCCCAATCCCTGCTGCTACTATTGATAAAACCCCTGAAGATGTTTCTGACAGTTTTAACTGATTCTTTACTGAGACAATTCAAGCCCTAGCTAGCCAACTACCTCCTAGCTCCCCTGGTCCTGAAAGCAGCACCCTAGAAACCTACTGCATTCAGCTTCCAACCAGTCGCCACTTCACTTATCTGTACCTTGATCAAAAATTAAAACCCACTACACTTTCTGCTGATCAACTTCCTGACGAGTGCCCACACAAATAAGCTGATGCTATTGCTTACCCGTCTCAATACTAATCAATCGAACCATAGTAGAAGCTAAAATTCCCACCATCTGGAAAATATCCTATGTAATCCCACTTTACAAAGGAGGCAGCTCTACTGAATTCTCCAATTATAGGCCAATAGCTATACTCTCTCCACTTGCAAAGATTATGGAAAAATGTATTCATAGACAACTCATGCACCACCTAATCCAGAATCACCTTATGGCAGACACTCAGCATGGCTTCCGTCCTCATCACAGCACTACTTCAGCCCTCCTAGCCTTTACCAACACCATAAACCATAATTGCAACAATAATTATATATCCTCAGCCCTCTTCTTGGATCTTTCCAAGGCATTCGATATGGTTGATCACCAACTTTTAATCCACACCCTGCAAACATTCTGTCTAGATACTAGAGCCATTCAATGGTTTCAATCCTACCTGAATGGTCGACAGCAAGCTGTCCTCTGGCAGAACAAACTCTCTAACCTTCTACCTAACACCCTTGGAGTACCACAAGGCTCTATACTAGGGCCCTTGCTGTTCTCCATCTTCATTAATGACCTTTATACTGTCATCCCAAAAGTCAGCTGTATCCAATATGCTGATGACTCTACTCTGATTTGCTCAGCCACATCTCCAATAGAGTTATGGTCAGCTACCCAGACCACCTTTAATACAATAGAAAACTGGCTTTCTGAACGTCATCTGATCCTAAATCCCAAAAAAACTAAAATGCTGTTATTTTCACCAACACGTAGGTCTACCGCTTTCACCTTTACCATACATTCAAATGATGGCACAATAATCTCCCCTGTCCCCTCTACAAAGCTATTAGGTGTCATCATAGACAAAAATCTAAAATTCGACCTACATGTTAACCAAACTATCAAAACCATCAATAAAAAACTAGGGTCACTTTACAGAATAAAAGCCTTCCTAACCCCTCCAGCTAAAATTGCCATAGCTCGCTCTCACCTTCTTTCAACCCTTCTGTATGCATCCCCTCTACTCTCGAATTTAAACAAGACTGTCCTTAACAAACTCTCAATTTGCTACAACCACATTGCCAGGTTTGCCACTGGGCTGCCTTTTAGGACACATCATTGCATCAATCTAAATCAGCTTGGGTGGCTTGAACTACCCAGCCTAATCCAGTATAACCAACTGATTATGGCCTATAAAATCCTCTATAATCCGGACAATACTCCTGCACTTAAAAATATTATCACCCCTATAACAATCCTAGACAGCTTTGATCCTCTAACAAACTACTAATTCAGACTAGCAAAATTAATAACACAGCCGGTGACTCTCTCTTTGCAAACTCTGCAAGTAGATCCTGGAACTCTCTTCCAGCTGATATTACCTTACTTTCCACCTTAGGTCAATTTAAAACTAGACTCAAACAACATTTGTCACTTAACTGGCTATGTCAATGTATCAAGCCTGGCTAACTCTCTCTAGAATGTGTAAAAATCTGTTAACCAGTTTACTGTGTAATTTAATTTAATCCTGACTTGCGCTCAGGATTAACTCTAACCTGTGGAACTTGTTTAACTTGCTTACTTATGTAATCTCTGTAAATAGTCTGTTTGTAATATGTAATGCTGGTATTATGTAATGCTGTATCTGCTTACCCTTGGAGCTTTTCTCTCCGGGCCTCAGCTGAAAATGGACATGCATCCAGTCGGACTATCCCGGTCAACAAATATAAAATAAAATAAAAATAAAAATAAATAGTCCGCGATTTCTTCAGGAAAGGAAGAATAAATTGATTTTGAAGGGACTTCTGAAACCCTCCATCGAGGAGGGTCTGGAAAGTGCTTCCAGCTCTAAGGCAAAATCCTCTAAATCAAAAAAGAGATCTCCGGCTCCATCAGTCTCCTCGGAGCCACTGGAGAAAATAGCAAAGTCTGCTTTGACATCCTCGGCTCCATGGTCCTCGGGGCCGCAGGAAGTGTCAGTTGTTATGGAACCTGCTTCGGCTCCAATCGTCTTGGAACCTGTTTGGAGCTGATCACCTAGCATTAGGCCAGTATCCCCTCCTCGCAGGTCCCCTTCGGAGAGGAGGTCTCGATCTCCTTCTCTATCCTCTAAATCCTCCAGCACCTTATCAGATGTGGATGTCAATAGAGTGGTGCAGAGACTCCTTCAGTCATCGGTTCTGGCAAAATTGTTTTCGGCTCTGACCCAGTCGGCTCCGGAGCCCGTCCCTCAACCTGTTTCGATAATTCCTCCAACGAGCACTCCTCAGCTTTCGGAGCCGGAGTGCTCAGCTCCGTGTGTCGGTTCCGACAGCCCCTCCTGGCTTATCGGTGCCAACGTCAGCTCCGACCCCGTCGGTGCCATCCACGGGGTTCAGGACTCAGGATTCTTCGGTCGGACCCGAGGGAGAGGCTTCGGGACACCTCTCTGTTCCTAGTCTCCCTCTCGGTGCTTCGGCGTGGGGAAGTTTGACTCCTGTCATGGCTTTGAAGGCTGGTCGTTCTTCAGACTCAGGGGGACCAGCCTTCGAGGCCATGCGGAGTGCGCTGGCCAGGTCGTCAGCGGCATCATGCGGGTCGGTCTTTCTGTCCCCTACTACACTGGTGCAGGTCTCTGATCACCATCTATCTCTAGACAGCGGAGCCCCAAGGCCTCAGGGTACCCCCATGAGTGGTCCCCACATTTCTGAGGGCCCCTCAGAGTTTTTGCCTGAGGAGCCAGCCAGAAAGAAGACATGCAAGAGGAAGCACATAGATTCCCAGGATGAGTCTCTCACATCAGACACTGACCTCGAGGAATCGGAGGGGTTCCCCAAGTCCATCCTCTGAGGATGTTTCTTTCTCTGACATCCTAGAGATTTTGAAACAAAGAGGTGACTGGCCATCCAAAGCCCCCTCCGAGGAGGAGTCGGTCTTCCTGAAGGCCTTTGGTGCTCAGCCCTCCACCTCCTGGGTATCTCCACCCTTTGAGCTTCTGGATTTGGTTTGTTGGAGGGTGTGGGAAACCCCTGTCTCTGTGTAACCAGTCCCTAGGAGACCCAATAAATTTTTTGTCTGATCCTCCTGATAAGAAATTTCTGTCCAATGGAGTCCCTGTGGATGCCATGGTGGTGGCAGCTGCCACTCAGAAGGAATTAGCCGAGACTTCTTCCACCGTCCATCCCCTTAACATGGAGTCTAGGACTATGGACCGGTACGGGAAGTGTACTTTTTCTTCAGCGACATTTACCTTACGGTCACTGAATTATTTATCACACTTTACACGGCTCCAGAGAGATCTCCTCAAGGAGCTTGGAGATACTCTCATGGGTAAAGTTTCTGAGGCGGTGGCTCAGACGGTCAACGCTCAGATGTCTACCCTCAATTCCATTGCAAACTCCTCCATGAGGCTAATCTCATATACAGCCAAAGGAGCGAGTAGGGCAGCAAGTTCAGGAGTTGCTCTTAGGAGGCAGGCCTGGATATGCCTTTGTCATTCCGCGGAGGCCTTCAAGTCTTCATTCACCGATGCTTCTTTTGATGGTTCCTCTTTGTTCGGAACCAAGGTGAAAGACACTATCACCAGGTGAGAGCAGGAGGGAAAAACTCTGTCTGCCATAGGGGTCCATTTTTCCCTTCCCTCTAGACCTTATCCCAAGGCCCAGAGGGGTGGCAAAATGTGGTTCAAGAAATCACAGAGGTTATTTTCCCGGTGCACAAGGTGAGCCCCCCTCCAGAGGCAGGGGAGGGGGTGGGTATTCAGGGAGACGCCGCCCTAGGGGCAGAGGAGGCCCCCGCAACTCGGGAGACCACGATTCCTTTCGTGGTTCTCCCTACCACCGCTCCTGATGGGAGGCCCGACTGTGCATTTCCAGAGCCAGTCCGGGGTCGAATCTCGTTATACCAGGAGGCCTGGCAAGGCATCACCCAAGACCAATGGGTTCTATGAATAATTTCCGGAAAATATGTCATCCCCTTCTTGTCAAATCCCCCTCCAATCAAGAAAATCCCGGATGTTCCACAGAGTCAAAGGGATTACGCAGCTTCAGAAGTTTCAAAGCTGCTAGAAAAAGGAGCCATCCAACATGTCCCCTCATACCAGATTGGATTAGGGACTTACTCCAGATTCTTTTTGGTGCCGAAAAGGACAGGGGACCTGAGACCCATACTGGATCTCAGCCAGTTGAACACCCACGTGCAAAAGTCCAAGTTCTGAATGGTCACATTGCAGTCTATTTTCCCATTGTTGGGAAAAGAAGTGTGGATGTGCTCCATCGACCTCAAGGATGCTTACTACCACATAAAGATGGACAGGGCATCCAGAAGTCACCTATGCTTCTGGCTGGGAGCCAGGCATTTTCAGTTTCGAGCCCTGCCCTTTGGTCTCACCACAGCCCCCAGGGTGTTTACCAAATGCATGGCAGTGGTGACTGCTCACTTGAGAAGTCAGGGATTCCAAGCGTTTCCGTATCTGGACGACTGGCTCCTTACTGCTACCACCAGGCATCTACTACTTCAGACCAGGAATGCTACCATCAACCTATGTCAACAGTTGGGCATCACATTGAACTGGGAAAAATCTGCCTTGTTGCCCTCACAGTGTGTCACTTTTATAGGCACCGAACTAGACACCGTCCTCATGCGGGCATTTCTACCACAGGAAAGAATCAGAGTCCTACAACAACAAGTTCACGCCTTGCTCCCTCTGAGAAGAGCAAAGGCAAGATGGGTTCTCTAACTATTGGGGACAATGGCTGCTACGATTATGTTAGTCCCTCTGGCAAGGTTACATATGAGGCTCCTTCAGTGGCTTCTCTTTGCCCAGTGGTCTCTTCAACGTCTTCCACTTTCTCACCCTATTCTACTCACAGACAGGTGCAAACAGGATCTCAGTTGGTGGCTTTGCACCGACAACCTGAATGCATGAAAGCCCTTCGTTCCTGTGCTCCCGATTGCCACGGTGACCACGGATGCCTCCCAGATGGGGTGGGGGGGCAGTCCAAGGCACGTGGCAAGAGCACGAGATGCATCTACATATCAATGTCTTGGAGATGAGAGCTGTGCTACTAGCATTGCAAGCACTTCAGAGTTTTCTTCCTCTCGGGACTATTGCAATCCACTCAGACAATATGTCAGTGGTGTGGTATCTGAACAAGCAGGGAGGAACCAAGTCTTATCCCCTTTGCAGAGAGGCCATGCGAGTGTGGCAGTGGGCAGTGTCTTCCCAACATTTTCTGGTGGCAATGCACATTCCGGGGAAGTCCAGTGTGATCGCAGACAGGCTAAGCAGAGCTATTCTGATGCCTTATGAGTGGTCCCTGAACTGTCAAGTTGCGGAACAGATCTTCCGCAGGTGGGGTCAGCCTTGTTGCGACCTTTTTGCCAGCCCCCTCAATGCCAAATGCAGCAGCTACTTCACGTTGATCCCCCCTCAGGGGGAGTCACCCAGGGACGCTCTAGTCCACGATTGGCCCTCCGGTCTACTATATGCCTTCCCTCCAGTCCCCTTGCTGTCAAAGATTATTCAGAAAGCGCAATCCTTGGGAAGCAGAATGATTCTGATTGCCCCACACTGGCCTCGTCAAATTTGGTTCCCCTTTCTCCATCCCTATCTCATGGACACTCCTTGGATTCTGGACCCACAACCAGACTTACTGACACACATGTCGGGCAGCTCCATCCCTCTCTTGGGACCCTCCGGTTGACAGCCTGGCTACTCCACTTCTGTCATTAGTTAGGCTTCATCATTTTTCGCAGGAGGTGGTTCATATTTTATTTTCCTCTCATAAGCCCTCGACCAGGAATATTTATTACAGTAAATGGAAGAGGTTTTCAATCTGGGCGCATACCAAAAAGATTGACCCTTACACAGCTCCAGTTTCATCTGTATTGGAGTTCTTGTCTATGCTCTTTAATGGTTGCGGCCGCTGAACCCTGGTTAAAGTCCAGTTGGCGATTTCTACCTTTCAATGTCGCAGACGAGCCTAGCCTGATGGCACATAGACTCTGTAAGGCTTTTCTGAAGGGCACTTTGTTTCTTCGTCCTCTGGTATCGGAACCTGTCATGCCTTGGGATTTAAACTTTGTTCTACAGGGTCTTACTTCACCCCCCTTTGAGCCTGCAGCCACTTGCGATTTAAAATTCTTAACTTGGAAGACTGTCTTTTTAGTAGCCATCACGTCAGCCAGACACGTTTCAGAGATTCAAGCTTTATCAATCAAACCCCCTTATTTGATTTTTCATAAGGACAGGGTTGCTCTCAGACCGAACCCTTCCTTTCTTCCCAAAGTGGTGTCAGTCAGTAACCTTAATCAATCTATTGAATTGCCAGTGTTTTTTTCCCAGTTTTCAAACAAGGCAGAATTCAAATTTCATCAATTGGATGTACACAGACAATTACGTTTTTATTTTCACAGAACGAAAGACCTCAAAAAATCTGATCAGTTGTTTGTCTCCTTTTCGGAAAACAGAATTGGGTCTCCTGTCTCCAAAGTCACGTTGTCCAGGTGGATCTCCAGTTGTATTTCTTTCATTTATTCCTCAGGAGGTAAAGATTTACCGTTCCAGGTGAAGGCTCACTCTACTTGGTCTGTATCTACATCTATAGCCTTTCAGGCCAGATTGTCTATGGATGATATTTGTGCTGCGGCTACTTGGGCATCTCCTCACACCTTTGTTACTCATTATAAGTTGGATGTGGTATCTAGGGGCAGGTCTTCCTTTGGTTCCACAGTGCTCAGGAGTATTTTCCACTGAGCCTCCCAGGATTTAGGTGCTAGGGATGCTGTCCCATGGGTAAGAATGTAGGCGAGATTGAACTACATAACATCAAGAAGTTATGTACTCTCCATAACGTTCGATGTATGTAGTCCGTCTTACCTCACATTCTTACTTACCCCCCTCCTTCCCCTGTCCTGGAGGATCTGGAGGTTAGGTCTGGTTTCAGAGCTCCCTTCATTATTGGTTTGTTCTTCCTTTCCTTGGGTGTTATGCATGGAGAATGAGTGCTGGGGCTCGCAGCAAACTAGATCTGGGGATAGAGAGCAGTGCAGCATGGGATACCATCTTAGCCCAGCCAATAGAAAGACTTCGAGCTAAAAAAGTTGGCCGAGTCGGAGCCGACATTCGGCTCTGAACCCATGGGTAAGAATGTGAGGTGAGATGGACTACATACATTGAACGTTATGGTGAGTACATAACTTCTTGTTTTAACATGTGAAGGCGAGGAATAACTGTAGGTAGAAACTTTAAACCAAATTGTAAAATATGGCACTCATTGTCATTTAAATTGCAACCTGACAAATTCACTAAACAGAATTAAAAGACACATTATCCAAACTTACCGGTAAATTTTCAGTTCCAGCTACCTCATTCAAAATGAGGTCTATAGTCAGATCTAGTATGAACATTCTGTTCCTGAAAGTTCTTATTCCTTTTTCTGTTCTGTTGTCCACTTTGGTCATCTCCCTGTCTACGAAAAGTTTGCTTGTTTTCCGGGCACTGGGCATTGGGAAGAGGTGGATATGTAGGTTAATCACAATCACACCCACTTGTTAATCCATCAGAAGAAGCAAAAGTTACTGAGTGTGAACGTTTTAAACCCCCATTTGAATGAAAATTTTTCTTGTCCCTTCTTTCATTAGTTTTCCAAAGAAAAGCAAGCTTATTCTCATAATCACGAGAATCCCTCTTGATTTTACTTCTCTTTCTCTCAATCAAGAGAGATTCTAGTTGCCTAAGTTTGCCATTCAAGTCCTGTAACACCAAATCAACTTGAGAGGGAACAAGCAAGGGAGACAAGTTGGAAAAAGTACGCTTTATATCTTCCTTTAACTTTGCTTGCTTCAGCGTCTCTCTCTCAATGAGAATAGAGACCCATTCCTTGCACAGCAGCAGTCACAAAAGGTTTTGTCAGCATCATTAGTTAAGTCAAA
Source organism: Protopterus annectens (assembly GCF_019279795.1). Classification (NCBI taxonomy): domain Eukaryota; kingdom Metazoa; phylum Chordata; order Ceratodontiformes; family Protopteridae; genus Protopterus; species Protopterus annectens. The sequence goes on along the minus strand of NC_056731.1, from coordinate 736,183,259 downwards.
GGGGGTAGTGGAACTTTTAAATGCCCATAAACCTTTAGGGGTTATTTTCAATTCTAAATAATGCTTTAAACCCAGAATGTTGAAATGTACCTTAGTTTTATGTCCCTTCCTTTCTCTGTTTTGCATTGGAGGAGTGCTTCTTCAGCTCCATTTGCATCTTCTGCATTTGAAAGGGTTCCCTCAAGAGCTGTCTACTATTCTCAGCAATGTCCCAAAATCCAGTAGATCATGTACTTTAATCCCTTCATGCTGGTTGACTGGGACAGTCATCTTCTTTCCTTTCCTGGGGTGCTCACCATGTGAGTTCTCAGTCTCATTCTGAACCTTCCCCAGAAGTCCAAAGGGGGCAGGTATTGAAGAAGCAGACTAGTAAGAGAGGATGCTTAGACACTCAGGAGTCAGCTTCCAAAGATACAGACTTTGATGAGGGAGAAGGGTCCCCACAATCTCCTCTAGAAGACGTTAGCTTCTGTGACATTCTTGAATTAATGAAGTAGCAAGGGGGTTGGTCTTCTGAAGTACCCTCTCCTGAGGCATCTGTGCTCCTTGAGGCTTTTGGGGCTAGCACCTTCTACCTTTTGGGTGGTACATCTTGCTGATGACCATTATACACTTAGTTTCGCAGCTGGTGTCAAAAGAACTGATGTGGGCGAGCCAATACCATGCAAGCTAGACTTGATTTTAGTAGCCCGCAGGAAAAGAACACATTGGAGCAAGGATCCCCCAGTGGATGCCACAGTTGTTGCAGCAGCTACAAAAAAGTAGCTCTCTCCATCCCTGTAATAGAAAGTTTAGGGCTTTGGACAGATTTAGGAAACAGACATATGCTTAAATGACTGTTGCACTCAGAGAGCTGAATTACCTTGCCCATATGATTTATTCTCAGAGGGACTTGAAGAAAGAGCTGACCAAGTCCCTCTCAGAGAACATTACTGTGGACATCCAGAAATCATTGGAGTCCCAGTTGTCCACCCTCCAGTCTATGCTAATCATATCCATGTGTCTGCTTTCCAATGCAGCTTATGGTGCAGCCAGGGCAGCAGGCATCTGCATCGCTATCTCCAAACATGCCTAGATGAGCTTGTGATATTTTTTTAAATGTCTCAATATGTTCTTTGTTAACAACCCTTTTCATGGTTTGACTTTCTTCAAAGTGAAGGAAAAGCTTACCAGGAGCAAGCAGGAAGGCAAGACCCTGTCTGCACCCGGAATCTACATTTCCACCCTTCAACATACCTTTTCTAGGAACCAAAAGAGGGGAAAAAGCTGTAGTTTTGGAAATCCCAGGGTTCTAACTAAGATGCTTCTGTTGACACACTGTGAGGCAGGTGGAGGAGTGACTTTAATGGACATCACCCCAGAGACAGAGGCAGAGGTAGACCGCAAAATCAGGGGTTTCATGGTCCTTCCATGGAGAAACACTATCGGCGCTCCTGAATGTTTGCCTGACTGTCGCTCTCTGAAGTTATCCCTGCATCTTCAAGCCTGGCAGACCCTTACACAAGATTCATGGATACAGGGGATAATCACCAGAGACTATGTGGACCCTTTGTTTCCCATCCACAGAAAAGAAGAAAAATACCTGATTTTCCATCCAGTCAGATGAAACCTGCAGCAGCAGAATTAAAAAAAGCTGCTAGAAAAAGAGCCATCCAATAGACCCCACCAAATCGGACAGGATCCAGAGTCTATTTCATGTTCTTTTTAGTTCAGAAGAAAACAGGGAACCTAAGGCCGATTTTGGGCCTAAACCATCTCAGTTTGTTTTATGAAATGGACAAAAATCCTGATGATTACAGTACAGTCCATTCTACCTCTACTAAGGATGGATAACTGGATGTGCTCAGTAGATCTCTAGGATGCCTGTTATCATATCAAGATAGTGAAGCAGTCCAGGAGATTTCTACATTTCAGGCTGGGAGCCAATCATTTTTAGTTCAGACCACTGCCCTTTGGTCCCACATAGCCCCCCCCTGCAGTGTTCACCAAATGCATAGCAGTGGTGGCAGCGTATCTCAGACTGCCGGGTTAGATGATGGCTCCTCACAGCACCAACCAGGGACTTCTTACACTACCTTGCCCTGCAGTCAGGGATGCGGTTAATTCTGCAAAGAGTTAGCTGATACCAGTGTAACAGATACAATTCAGAGGATGCTACCTGAATGCATATGGTTAGATAGCCAAACATCCGCATTCCAGAGTATTGTCCCTGTATCAAGTAGCTTCAGAGGTTCTTCACCAGCCCTTTCCCCCTGCAAGACTTATTCTCAGGCAGTGGACCCTTTCTGTTCAGTGATGTTGATATCTCACCCACTGTATGCACTGATTCGGCTCGCACCTATTTGCAGGAAGCACATCAGTTAGTGGTTGACCTCCCCCGGTGTCTCAGAAGGTCAGCCATTCCCCTCACCACCTCAGTAGCAAGAGTAGCTTCCCTTCTCAGGTGTTGGGTTTGGCATTTTGAAGTGAAGATTGTTCAAGGTTCTTGGTCAGCCACAGATGACAGCCGTCACATCTTGGAGACTGTGGAAATTGCAGGCTTTTCAGGACTCCCTTCCTGAAGGTGTGATTGCTATACAGATGTACAAAATGATGGTGGTCTGGTATGTCAACATGTAGGCGGGAACCCAATTATGTCCACTTTGCCAGGAAACCATGGGAGTGTGGCAGTGGATGATATCTTCTCAGCGTTTACTAACTGCAGTGCACATTTTGGGGGCTTCCAAAGCTCTGGAGGACAAACTGAGCAGATTCATTATTCTGTTCCATGAGGGGTCCCTCAATCAGAAAGTGGCAACACAGAGTTTCAGTTACTGGGGCCAACCTTGCTACAGTGTTTTTGCTTCGTGCCTAAGCAACAATTGCCAACAGTTACTCTGGCCATATCCGTTCACAGAGTCAAACACTGAGGGACACTGTAGTCCACAACTGACCCTCCGGGTGCCTTTATGCCTTTCATCCCATTCCACTCATAACAAAATTTCTTCAGAAAGTCATAATGTGCAATGCCAGAGTTATTCTACTTGCACCCTTTTGTCTCCAGCAAGTTTGGTTTCTCTTCCTCTGGCCTCATCTAGTACATCCAGCTTGGATGTTAGATCCTCATCCAGATGTTCTGATTCACCCATCTGGTCAGTCTCACTAAGACTTGAAAACCCAGAAATTAACTGCATTGTTCCTCCAATTCTAATGGTGGCCAGAGATGTCAGGATTTCTGCTCTTGTAATCCACATTTTGTCTTCACAGAAACTAAATGCCCGAAAAGTTTATCTCAGCAAATGGAAGTTTACCATATGGGCTTCTTTGTGAGGACTAGATCCCTTTACAGACACGCTTACTTCCATTCTTGACTTCTTATCAGAGCTTTTTCAAAAGGATCCAACTTCTAAGCCATCAAGCTACAGTTAGCATCCATTTCCAGTTTTTCACTTTGGGCAAAACCATAATTCTGTTGCTTCTCTAAAGATTGCAAAAACCTTTCTGAAGGGACCTTCCTTTCAAGATTACCTTTAAGGGATCCAATTCCCCTTTGGGACACTACTGTCATGCATCAACCTTTAACACAAGCTACTTTTGAGCCTGCTGCTACAGTAGATTTAAAATTCCTTTTTTAGAAAACCTTGTTTTTGGTGGCTGTCACATCTGCAGAGGATTTCAGAGTTTCAGGACTTATCATATTAACCTCAGTATCTGTTTTTTCATCAGGACAGAGTGTCACTGAGAATAAATCCTAACTTTCTCCCTAAGGTGGCATCTGAAGTGAACCTTAATCAGAATACAACTCTACCAGTGTTTTTCACAATGTTTTCTTACAAAGAAGAGTGTATTTTACACTTACTAGATGTTTGTTGACAACTATGTATTTTTTTTATTTATAAAGGACTAAGGCTGTCAAGAAATCCGATCAAGTTTTCATTGCTCTTTCTAAAGCTAAGTTTGGTCATAGAGTGTCAAACGTCATTCTGTCCAGGTAGCTTTCTAACTGCGTAACATTTGTGTACAAAAAAACTGGGGCTGACCTTTTAATGATAAACAAAGGCTTATTCTGCCAGGATGATAACTACTTCTATTACCTTTATGGGCAGGGTTCCTGTTAACGAGATTTGTGCTACAGCTTCTTGGTCTACTGCTCATACCTTTGTGTCTTACTACAAGTTGGATGTATGGTCCAGACCCCATACATCCGTTGGCTTCATCATTCTCATGAATGTCCAATGTTAAGTTGTCTATCTCGCCTTCATTCTTGCTGGATGGGTTTGGAGCCGATCCTCGGCTCCGACTCGGCCTTTTTCTAAAGCTCGAGAGCTATTTACCGGCTCGAGGCCTCCCCTTATCCCACAATGCTAGGCATCAGATATCCAGATCTCATTTGCCGCTTCAGCTACGAGGCTGCGTTTTTTTACCAGCTCCAGGTCGTATAATTCTTTTACTACTATATTTACTGTCAGAGTTGTTAATTTTAGATTTTCTTCTATATTAGTTTTATTAGATCGTGTTACCCCTTTAGACCCCACTAGGATCTCCTTTTTTCTGTTGTTACAGAGTTTTCTTCCCTCCCCCCCCCCCCCTTTGGGGTAGTGGTTAGGCCTATCTCTTTATAGTATTGTTTTATATATATATATATATATATATATATATATATATATATATATATATATATATGTGTGTGTGTGTGTGTGTGTGTGTGTGTGTGTATATATATATATATATATATATATATATATATATATATATATATATATATATATATATATAATTTTTGTGTTAAGTTTTTTGTTATTTATAACTGTTGTAGTTATAGAGGTATTGTATTGTTAGTTGTAGTGCGTGTGTGTGTCTGTGTTTAGTGTTTTAAGTACTAGTTTAACTTCCCTTGGCATCTCTCCTATCATGTCTAAAGATACCAAGGTTTCAGGTTTCAAGAAGTGTGACTCGTGCTGTCAGAAGATGTCTCTGACAGACGGTCACACTTCTTGTGTTTATTGTTTGGGCCCCCTACACCTGCAGGACTGTTGTTTGGTCTGTCATGCTTTCAGTCCGAGAGTCCTGCAGGAGCGTAGGAATAAACTAATTTTGAGAGGCTTGTTAAAGCCTGAAGGATCTCCGGATAAGCCTGCGTCGGGGAAATCCTTAAAGCCAGCCAAACCGTTGGCTCCCTGTTCGGAGCCGACGCCGAGCGGAGCTTCGGCCTCCTCGTCGGTTCCGGCCGGAACTGACACTTCGAGACCTCAGTCGGCTCCGACTTTGCTATTGGAGCCTTCTCTGAGCCGAAAGCGTTCGAGATCCCCCTCCTTAGAGTACGTTCGCTCGGCTGCCAGGTCCCCATTACTACAATCGGATCCCATTCCTCTCGGTCCTCCAGGCTATCTGACCATGACTTAGAGAGGGTGGTCAGTAGGCTCCTTAAGTCGCAGACACTGGCCAAAATGTTGACTAGCCCTTCTCAACAGACTGTTGCTATCCCTGTTTCTTCAACAGTTCCTCCTCCGACTCTACTACCATGTTCGGAGCCAGAGCTTGTTGGGGCTCGAATCGTCGGAATGTTGGAGCCGATGCCCCTCCCTTCGGCGGCTCCGATCTCTTCATTGGTTCCGTCCTTGGAGGGATCCGGGCGCCGAGACTCCCTCGTCGGCTCCGAATGGGCGAGTGGCATCGGTCCCTTGTCCGACCCCGTTCTACCTCTCGGGGCCTCGGCGCAGATGAGCTAGGCCCCGACATCGGCCTCGGAGCCATCCCTCTTGGTGCCGGGAGGGTTCACGTCTCTTCGGAGCGGGGACCCTCTTCTCTGCCTGATAGGGGCGCCTTTGAGGTCATGAGGAGCGTGCTGACTCTGGAGTCGGCTCCATGATCAACCCCTTCGGCTCCTCCTCACATGGTGCCTGTGTCGGTCTCTGTCCACCCTCCTGACCCCAAGCGTGGAGAACAAGTGCTCCAGGTAACCCCATTGGGTGTATCTTCCTCTTCCGAGGCTTCCCCTGATCTCTCAGAGGAGCCTCTCGGAAGAGAAAATGTAAGAGGAAGCATGTTGACTCCCCCGAGTCAGTCACCTCTGACACCGACTTGGAGGATTTGGAAGGGTCCCCAAGGTCCCCCTCTGAGGATATCTCCTTTTCAGACATCCTTGAGATCCTTAAGCAGAGGGGGAACTGGACAGCCCTCAACCCTTCCGAGGACGAGTCGGTGTATCTGGACGTGTTTGGTTCTTGCCCTTCCACCTCCTGGGTGTCTCCGCCTTTTGACCCGCTCATGGAAGTAGTGGCTCGGAAGGCGTGGATGGCCCCGGACACAGTGGAACCAACTCCCCGCAGACCCACAAAATTCATTACAGCCCCGTCCGACAAACAGTTTCTTACAAAGGGTGTCCCTGTTGATGCCATGGTGGTTGCAGCAGCCACTAAGAAGGAGTTGGCTGATCCTTCAGTGCCTGTCCATCCACCTAATAAAGAATCTAGGACAATGGACAGGTACGGGAAGTGGATGTTCTCTTCAGTGACTTTTCCATGCGGTCGCTGGACTATCTGTGCCATTTCACCCACCTTCAGAGAGATCTCCTTAAGGAACTGGGTGATACCCTTCAGGATCCATCTGCTGCGGGGTCTCAGGAAAAGATCAACTCCCAGATGGCGACCCTTAATTCTATAGTCAACTCCTCCATGCGGCTCATTTCTTATGCAGCTGATGGGGTGAGTAGAGCCGCAGGCACAGGAGTGGCTTTGAGAAGACATGCCTGGATGCAGTTATGTAACTTTGCTGACCCCTTTAAGGCGTCCTTCACCAATACCCCCTTCGATGGTTCGGCTTTGTTCGGACCACAGGTGAAGGATACCCTTACCAGGTGTGAGCAGGAAGGCAAGACTCTCTCTGCCGTGGGAGTCCGTTTTTCTACTCCTTCTAGACCATACCCTAAAGGTCAGAAGAGTGGGAAAATGTGGTTTCGCAAACCCCAAGGAGTCGTACCTGACACACGTGGCGAGTTTCCCTCCAGGGGCAGAGGAGGGAAGAACAACAGACGCCGCCCGAGGGGCAGAGGGGGGTCCGCAAAATCAGAGTAGCAGGGAATCTTTTTCTGACAAACCCTTTCAGCACCGCTGAGAGGCTGCCCGACTGTCCACTCTCAGAGGCAGTCGGGGGAAGATTGTCACTGTACCCAGAAGCCTGGCAACTCCTCACACAAGACAAATGGGTGCAGTCTATCATATCTGAGGGTTACAAAATCCCCTTTGTCCACACTCCCATGCAAACAAGCAGGTCCCTTCCAGATGTTCCACCCGGTCTAAGGGAACAAGCAGTACTAGAAATTTCAAAACTGCTAGAAAAAAGAGCCATCCAGCCAGTCCCAGCAGACCAGCAAGGATCCGGGATTTACTCCAAGTTCTTTTTAGTACCAAAGAAAACAGGGGACTGGAGACCCATTTTGGATCTCAGCAGGTTAAACAAATCTGTTCAAAGAAAGAAGTTCCGGATGGTCACGCTTCAGTCCATTCTACCCTTTTTGGGTCCGGACATTTGGATGTGCTCCATTGACCTACAGGATGCGTACTACCATATCAGAATGAACAGACGCTCCAGGAGGTTTCTCCGCTTCCGTCTGGGAGCCAGTCACTATCAATTCAGAGCCCTGCCCTTTGGCCTCACCACAGCCCTCAGGGTGTTCACCAAATGCATGGCAGTGGTTACGGCTCACCTGAGACGGCGAGGACTCCAGGTGTTTCCATATCTAGACGACTGGCTCCTAACTGCTTCCACCAGGCATCAGCTAATCTGAGCCAGGGATTATACCATCCAAACTTGCTCAGAGCTAGGTATCTCCATAAACTTCGAAAAGTCTGCATTGTCACCTTGTCAATCTATAACCTTTATAGGCGCCATGTTAAATACAAAAGAACTGTCGGCAAAACTTCCATTAGAAAGAGTATTAGACATTCGCCGACATGTTCAAACGTTACTACAATGCAAGAGAATCCAGGCCAGATTTGTACTGAAAACCTTGGGTCTCATGGCAGCAGCAATCACATTACTTCCCCTGGCTCTTTTTCACATGCGGATTCTTCAATGGATGCTTTTTACCCAATGGTCTTTTCAACAGCTTCCGATGTCTCACAACATAATAATCACCCAATCATGCAAAGACCACCTTTCTTGGTGGATGTTCTCCCCTCAAGTTTTTCAGGGCAGACCGTTTGTACTTCCTCCTCCAGTTGCCACGGTGACAACGGATGCCTCCCTGATCGGGTGGAGGGGGCATTTTCAGGGCAGGACTGTCCAGGGCACTTGGCAACCCCTAGAGTACCATCTGCACATAAACGTCTTGGAGATGAGAGCGGTACTTTTAGCATTGCAAGCTCTTCAGGACTCTCTACCTACTGGGCCTATTGCAGTTCAGACAGACAATATGTCAGTAGTGTGGTACATCAACAAGCAGGACGGAACAAGGTCCTATCCCTTATGTCGAGAAGCACTCAGACTCTGGCAGTGGGCAATCTCCTCTCAACGGTTTCTGATAGCAACACACATCCCTGGGAAGTCCAACGTCATAGCGGACAGGCTAAGCAGAGCAATCCTTATGCCTCATGAGTAGTCTCTCAATCAGTTAGTAGCGGACAAAATTTTCCGCAGATGGGGTCAACCTTGCTGCGACCTTTTTGCAACCCCTCTCAACAGCAAGTGCAGCGACTTCTTCACTCTCTTCCCCCTCCCAGGCCATTCCCCCAGAGACGCTCTAGTTCACGATTGGCCCCGGGGTCTGCTCTATGCATTCCCTCCTTTCCCCTTAATTCCAAAACTGATTCAGAAAGCGACCGCTTTGGGATCCACGATGATCCTCATTGCTCCTTACTGGCCATGACAAATTTGGTTCCCATTCCTGCATCGTCACCTGCTGGAGCAGCCCTGGAGTCTGGACCCAGTGCCAGACCTCTTGATTCATCAGTCGGGCGGGCTGCACCAATCCCTTCACTCTCTCAACCTCACAGCTTGGTTGCTCCACTTCCAACCTTAGCCATGCTTCCACATGTTTCTCAGCCAGTGCGCAAAATCATACTTTCTTCGCACAAACCTTCTACTAGAAAAACTTATGCTAGTAAGTGGAAACGTTTTTCTTTCTGGGCAGAGGCTAGGAAGATAAACCCCTTTTCTTTCTGGGCAGAGGCTAGGAAGATAAACCCCTTTACAGCCCCGGTCCATAATGTTTTAGATTTTTTGGCGGAACTTTTTCGAGCAGGTTCCTCAGCTGCCACCATTAGGGTCCAATTGGCTGCTATCGCAAATTTTCACGTTAGAATATCAGAGTCCAGTATCATGTTCCACAAACTTTGTAAGGCTTTTCTTAAAGGGACTGTGTTACTTAAACCTCCGGTTAAAGATCCCCCCCCTCCGTGGGATTTGAACTTGATATTAACTTCATTGATTCTCCCTCCTTTTGAACCTGCAGCTTCTCGTTCCTTAAAGTTACTCTCCTAGAAGACTCTCTTCTTAGTAGCTATCACCTCAGCCAGAAGAGTATCGGAACTTCAAGCCCTTTGTGTTCGCCCTCCATATCTTATTTTTCACAAAGATAGAGTTTCACTCAGGACTAATCCTTCCTTTTTGCCCAAAATACCCTCAGAGACAAATCTCAATCAGGCTATTGATCTTCCTGTCTTTTTTCCTAATTATTCAAACAGAGCTGAACAAAAGTACACTATTTGGACGTTCACAGGCAGTTACGTTTTTATTTGGATAGGACCAAACAGTCAAGAAAATCAGATCAAATCTTCCTGTCCTATGCTGAGGGGAAGCAGGGCCTGCCAGTTTCTAAGGTAACCTTGTCCAGGTGGCTGGCCTCTATTATTACCTTGATCTACCAACTGAGACATAAAGAACTTCCTTCAAAACCAAAAGCTCATTCCACCAGAGCATTGGCTACGTCGGTAGCTTTTCAGGCTAGACTTCCAATGGAATCTATTTGTGCTGCAGCAACATGGGCCACTCCTCATACCTTCATTTCACATTACAAGTTGGATATGGCCTCCAGGAGTCGAGCAGATTTTGGTTCCACTGTGCTCAAGAGTCTGTTTCGATGAGCCACCCAGGGCTAAGGTGCTACGGATGCTGTCCCATCCAACAAGAATGAAGGCGAGATAGACAACTTAACATTAAGAAGTTATGTACCTACCATAACGTTCCATGTTAGTTGTCTTCATCTCGCCTTCTTTCTTGCGTCCCACCCTCCATCCCCCTAGCCTGGTTAGGACCGAGAAGAATCCCTTTTGAGGCCTTCTTCCTGCGGTTGACCTTGTTTTTAGGTTACGTCCTCCTCTGTTTGTAGCACTGTAGGTAAACCTTTGGTGGGAACTAGTGTGTTTTTTTTCCATGGTGTTAGCTTTCCAAACAAGATCTGGATATCTGACGCCTAGCATTGTGGGTAAGGGGAGGCCTCGAGCCGGTAAATTGCTCTCGAGCTGTAGAAAAAGGCCGAGTCGGAGCCAAGGATCAGCTCCGAACCCATCCAGCAAGAAAGAAGGCGAGATGAAGACAACTAACATGGAACGTTATGGTAGGTACATAACTTCTTATTCTTGATACTGCCTAGGTGTCTCAGTAGTTAGGAATCTGTCCCAAAGGTTTAATCAGACAAAAAGCAGACAAAATTGGATAGGAAAGCCTGGTTCAGCATCCCTACCCCAGCCTAATTACCCATCATGCTCCTGTCGAATAGCTGGACCTTACCAGGGGCCTTGTCCTTGGACAGCCTGGTTGTTGCTGTCCCTCATGTTTTTGCCATTTTTTTGGTCCACCTTGTTAGGTAGGCAGGTATATAGATATGGATGTTTATGTAGCTATATTTTTTTACATGGATTATAAGATAAATCATATGTTTATAAGTGGGCAGACTTGACATGAGATATTCAGGAGAATAAAGGGTATTGTGAGTTATGGGAAGGGGAAGAGTCAGAGCCCTGGATCCATAGCTTCTGAAAAGAGCCAAGGTTGGATATGATAACCCAAAGAATGAACCGGACGAATACAAGACAACATGTATCTAGCATTATTGTAAGTACATAACTTTTGTTTATTTCTTGTAGCTGCTATTCCCCAAGAAGTCATTACATTGACAGCCTGGGTGAGATCACATCAGCAACTTAGACCACCCCATAGCTTCCTGGTTTGAAGGTATCCTATTTCTTTTTCTGATCTGTGTCATTGAACTCTGGAGTACTAAACTTTCCTTACCATTCTTGGTGTAATCATCTGTTTCTGCAGTAGAAATGGTCACATGCCATAGTGATAGATGCTTTGCTAGAGGACTGGAAAGCCTTTTTATGTCATGTCCTGTAATGGGTCAGGGAAAGTGGATCCCACAGGAGAATGGGAAGTTGGAGATATGAAAAGGTTTTCTTACCATCAAAGCCCTGGAGGGAAAGCTGAGGTTAGGACTTCTACTGTTGTTCAGCTTTCAGTTTGTAAAGTGATAAATAAGGTGACACATGCTGAGACCCATGTGCAGAGAGGCACTGCTTTTCTTACAATGGGCCATAGAGTCGCCAAATGTATAGCTGTTCAGATCATACAGGAAGTGAATGTATGTTGACTGATGCCATTAGCTACACCTCCAGCCTTTTCCTAGAGCTAAGAATTTGTCTGGTCAGTTGTTCTGCTTGGTGCAACAATCAAGGTGAAGTTAGTATTACATGCAGTGTGTGTGTGTGTGTGTGTGTGTGTGTGTGTGTGTGTGTGTGTGTGTGTGTGTGTGTGTGTGTGTGTGTGTGTGTGTGTGTGTGTGTGTGTGTGTGTGTGTGTGCGTGTGTGTGTGTGAGCGTGTGTGTGTGAGCGTGTGTGTGTGTGCATGTGTGTGTGTGTGTGTGTGAGCATGTGTGTGTGTGTGTGTGTGTGTGTGTGTGTGTGTGTGTGTGATCATATGTGTGTCTCTCTCTCTCTCACACACACACACACACACACACACAGAAGATTCCTGTGTAGCTTCCTACCGTTTCTTCTGATGGTGTGCCTAGTGCAGAATTCAGAAAAGTCAAAGCCTATCCATGTTCAGCACTAACTGGGAAAGGTTTAGTTTCAGGCTATTAGGCTATTAATACTACAGGCAGCTACCTCAGTGCAAGCGAGAAAAAAGTGGGTGAGATAATTGCCTCCATTTCAAGATCTGTTTCACCTCCCTTGCTGCAGCCTTGTTTTACAGATGACTGAAACCACCATTAATCCTTACACTTATCAGATGTACAGCTGTATGGAAGAGGCTTTCCATTTACATGGAAAGCTGTTGTGTGTTGACTGTACAGGTTATTCTGAATTATCGGCAATACTTCTATGATTTGGGTCTTTGTTATTCTATGGTCATGGTCAAGGTATGTGTTTCTGGCATTTGCGCACATGATGACCTTATGAAGGGTAGGACTTTTGTCCTAGCACCAGCTGTTTGGGTTATACCTTAAAGGGGTTTTGCATCTCCATGCACCTCTTAAGGCTCCCTTTCCTCCTTAAGGCTTGAATTTTATGATGAACAGGCACACTTGTTTATCTTTTGTGCCTTCTGATTTGGAGGTTCTGAAATTCATCCCTTGGAAGATGCCAATACCACTGTCCTTCATGTCTGTTTTTAGAATCTCCAGAATTTTCTTTTTTTTTTTTTTTTTTTTTTTTAGGGAACCTTATCTGATGTTTTGCATGGACTATATCCTTTAGGGCATACCCAGATTTCCTCCTGAAAGTGGTATCAGAATTCTGTTAACCACTTACTTCACCCTCTTGTTTTCATTTTATGGGCAGAAACTGTGGGTTAAGGGTTTGTTTTTCAGTGTAGACATGCACTGCCCACTCATGTTTTACCTGAAGCAAGTGCAAGAGCTCAGAAAATTGTATTTATTATTTGATAACTGGGCACGTGGTCTGGCACAAGGGCCCTTTCCAGCCAAGACCCAAGCCAAAGACTCAGTGGTAGAAACTGAAACAGAGTGACATCACAATATACCTTGATATATATGCACATAACTATCTGGTGTCGTTAATAGTATTATATACTAAGACATAACTAATTATGCTTACTCTTGACATTTGGAAGAACATTTATGAAATTACAAAGTTCATGGTTCAGGAAGTGAAAAGTATGCCAAACATTGTTATCAGTTAAGGCACATGAAATCATTAATATTAAACAGAACAAATACAGAAGATGCAGAAGTAAAAGCATCATTACCAGATAAGGAACCCTCTTAGAATCATTAGAAGGAAACGGAGTAAGCCAGTTGTTTTGGCAAAGAAGGATAAAGCCCTGACATCTGCTCAGAATGTTCTTATATCTGATTAGAGTCCCAAGAGAGGCGGGAATTGAGCAGCTCTTGGTAGCTCACCAAGCTCGTGGGGTAGGTCATAGTTGATCCATGGGAAGGACCCTAACTTCTCTGCTTGCCATGAAATTAAGACTGCATGTGTAGTAGCAGATATGCCTGTCTGACCTCAGCAAGATATTGTGGATGTCTGGCCATGTATGGGGATGTGGGAGCAGAACAAAACATCCCAGCTGTTAAACTGGGTGATGGCACTACTCTTAGCACTTGTCTTTCACCTACCATTTCAGTGAATGGACCGGTGGTCTCCCACCCCTTTAAGGATTAAATGGATCAGTAGTGTGACCAAGGGGGAGAACTGATGGTCATTATGTGGGTGAGGTCACAAAAAAAATATTTAAAAAGTTGTAAATAAATGCAAAGTAAATAAACAGACCACAGAATAGATTGGTATGGCATGTAACCCATGACAAAGGTTTTAGGGATGGAAGGGAATATAAGGAAAGATGAAGTTTTCCAGAAAAAGAAGAAGCTTGCTTGTTTCATTGTTGCTTCAGAAAAGTAGGGTTTACAGTTCTTGTTTCATTAATTTATTAATCAGGTAAATACTCCAATACAGAAGTACATCTTCTTAAGGGTGGCCCAGGAAGCAGAGTCTGGTTAAGTGTCATGTTAGTCACTTAGAAGTCAAATACAAACTGGGGTAGTCTCCCCAGGATTAGAGAATGAAGATTATTAGGAACTCATACCCTTAATCTTCTACACTAAACTTGCAACTTTAAGTTGATTGCCAGCTATTCGGTTTTGTCACCAGCCAGCCAATTGTTCATTAAAATTGCTGCCGTTCGCTGCCATTCCACCAAGAATTCCTCCAATACAGATACTTGTACTGTGGCTGCTTGTTGTTTGGTTCACACTTTCACCAAGTGTTGAGTAAGCCTTTTTTAGCTTTTCATCTTAGAGGAGTTAGCCTTCTGAACATGTTTATTTTTATGATCTTTGGGGAGCATTGCTTTAACAGTAAATCATGACATTGTTTTTTACTCACCAGATCTGTCTTTAGTCCTGCCTAGAGATTCCAACAACAGTACCTCAGTCCCCATGAAGACCAATGTTTGAACTATGGATAGTAATTCCTTGTTTATAAGTGTATGAACTACCCATATAAATCCTGCATCCTAATCTGACTACAGTTTTGCTGTAGCCTTTCTAAAGTTATAAGTTGTTTAATAAGGAGTATTTTAATTTCATAAAGAAACTGCAGTGAACATGAAAACTTTTGTTAAGTTTATAGTCAGTAGGTCAGTATGATGTTGCTTGAAATATATGGTAGTTACTGGGGTGGTGATGTTCTCTCCATATAACATTGATTTGATAGAGATCTGAATGTTTTCTACTTTTAGCATTTCTGAAGTTCCAGCCTCCTTGAACAGGAGTAAGTCAGTTTTTCCGTGGTTAATACTTTATTGCTTTTTCTTTGAGGTGCAGCAACATCTGAGTGTGAATATTATACTGAAGGACTTGTGAGGGCAAAGCATCCTACATAGGGATGTCGGTGGGGGTGGGCTCTTGCTGGTTTGCAAAAGTTTTTTTTTTTTTTGAAAATTTGCTTAAAAACTGTGCAGCTGTGAGAACTTGGGTCTGAAGCTGTGAGTCCAGGCTGTCAATTTTGAATACATTTTGCTGGGGGAATTCTGTGAGGTGTGCAGTTTGAAGTAGTTACAGTGGATCCCCTTTGCCAGTACCTTCTTTGGACCACGTCAGTTTATGGACAGAACACTAACATGAGAATTTCCACAACTATCTGCAAAGGTTCAGGAAGGCAAGAGGAAAAGAAATAATTCTCTTCACCTGACAAGTCAAGAGAAAGGATTACTATGTGAGACTGTCATTTTCTTGCTTCCCAGGACTCTTGACATTTACGTTTTCCCCTAATTCTGTGGTTATCTAGCAAAATATATTTATTTCCTTCAGGAAAGTTTTTAAATTTCATGAGAAAATATTTTGGTTGGCCTGTAGGTAATCCTTCCTCACAAAATAAAAGATGCAGTAAAATGATGTAGCTCCCAGATGCAAAGTAATAATAATAATAATAATAATAATAATAATAATACCTGTGTTTTAAGTAGGTAGGCCCACTGGACACGCAGTCCCTTTACAGGGGTGATCTGAGAACCATTGTCTAGTTAAGTGACTTGCTCAAGGTAACACAGTAGGCAAATGAAGGCTGAGCAAATCAGACCCTGTACCCCAGGAGCCACAGCTCATAGTCTTAGCCCTGTGTGCCAGCTGCCAGTCAGTGAATGATCCTTTCACTGTACTGTACTTTTAAAGTTGGGCTGAAGGCAGAGTATCCTGGTTCTCCTCCTCCTTCACCAAAGAAGGCTGATATATTAGACAGGAGTTATGTCATTTTCATCAAACTGATCCTGCAGCTATTTCTGTATCAACTTTTACTTGAAGTGGAAAACTATCCTTTAACCTCATTCTTACTGGATAAGACTTGAGTATCGCTGGAGCTGGATAAGTATAGTAACCTTAATGGTTAGAGTTGTAAACTGTCTGGCTCCCAAGGTTTCTTAGCAGAGCCTTATTTTAGAGCAGCTTCAAGATAATGTATAGTCTATTCCTAACTATAATGCCATGAATAGAAAAGATAAATTAGTTGTAACAAAGAGACCATGCATTAAGTTGTGTTTATAGATTTATAGATTGTTACTAGACTAATGACCCGGAAGGCCTTTTAAGCCTAGCCAAGTTTTCCCAAAAGAATAATGATGTCCTGTATCTAAGTAGGGCATTGAGGGCCAGGCATTTATAAGCTATCTCTGTCCATAAAGGACATGGCTGCCATGCACAGTGTAAATTTCCTATTCCCCATCCACTGGTCTAGGATGAGCTTAAACTGGGTAATAGGCAAACTCAGCTTCACATGGATGGAAGCCTGTTCAGTAGAAGGGGCAGTTCCTGGGACACATATCTGTCTCTCCAGCATGTTCTGTTTAACTCTCGGGCAAAATCCAGATCCCTAGACCTTGTATTTCTGGTACTCTTTGACTTATGGATATGCAGGAGATTCATAAGTGTGGGATTGCAGATGCCTTGTTAGCCAGGCATAGATCACCCCTCAGCAATTTATAGGAGACTGAGTAGTGAAGACCTTAAAGCGGTCTGAATAAGTCATGTTTGTTATACCTTGTGTTCTTTTTGTGAGGAACCTGTGAGGTCACTCTAGTTGCTGACTATGCCTGGTCAGGTACATACCAAAGGGAGCATTGTACTCTATGACTGGTCTGATAAGGGCAGAGTACAGTGGGATAATGACCTCTTTGGACCTAGATGTCATGCCCTTACTTATAAGTTGCACAACATAAAAGGATTTCCTCACCACTATGGCCACATGGTGGTCAGAGTTAAAGCCACTGTCTATTGCACAGATACATGACCATTGGGTCAACTCTTAGGGGCGTACTAGCAGCATGGTAATTAGCCAGGATGGTTGACTTCCCAAAGGGTACAATTACACATTTCTTAGCACTGTTTATGATGTTTTGGTTGCTGATGTTCATCGTGCATACAGCTGCAGTCATAACAGATGGGTTCTCCTGCCGTCAGGCGGGTCCTCGGTCGGCCGAATTCCAAAGTCTAGGTCCGGCGTCGGTTGTCGTCGCTTCTTCCCTGACGTCAGTGCGACAGGGGTATAAAGGAACCAGCAGACGCCATTTTCTCCAGTCTTTCTTGCCACGCAGTGCCCGAAGCAGAAGCAGTTCGCAAGTGCCGGTCGGCCAGCCCCTGAAATTACGAAATTTGGAAACCGAAGTCTTCTTAAAAGCTAAGTACCCCGTTGGGGAATCTTTTCTTGCCTCAGACCGATGTCAGCACATGACAAATCGGTGCATTCAGGGCAAATGGTCCCAAAAAGAAAAGCACCTTCACATCAATCAAAAAGAAATGCTAGCAGTAATAAATGCTATTATAGCTTTCAAGGACCTTCTACAACCAGGTCAAGTATTGATAAGAACGGACAACACCACAGTTATGTGGTACATAAACAAACAGGGAGGAACACATTCTTACCCCCTATGCAGACTGGCCATGTCACTTTGGAACATGGCCATGGACTTACAAATGGAACTACAAGCACAGTACTTGCCAGGCAAGGAAAACACGCTGGCAGACAACCTAAGCAGGAATATGACAGATCCACATGAATGGAAATTGCATCCAAAAGTTTTTACAGAAATAATCCAAGAATGGGGAAGGCCAGACATAGATCACTTTGCCTCCCATAAAAATCATCAATTGACAAAATTCTGCTCAAGGATCTCCCAACCAAAGGCCTGGAGAGTGGACGCTCTTTCTTTCAGTTGGACATCAATGACAGTTTATGCCTTCCCTCCTCTTCCTCTGTTGCCCAAAGTTCTATTAAAGACCAAAGCAGACAGACCAAAGATGATTCTCATTGCTCCGGACTGGCCAAGGCAACATTGGTACCCACTCCTGAGGAGCCTGACGCATTCCCCTCCATGGACCCTGCCTCTAATGCCTCTTCTTCTGACTCAGCACAGTTACAAAACTCTTCACAGCCAGCTAAAAACACTCAATCTAGCCGCATGGAAGATTCCTTAGCATCTCAACAGGCCCTACTCTCCAAGGAGGTGCAGGATGTCATTTTGGAGGCCAGAAGGCCATCAACTAGAAAAGCTTACTCCGCAAAATGGAAACTTTTTTGTGTCTGGAATGAGAAAAAGGGGCAGGATCCTGGAAAACTGAATTTACCTCAAATACTACAATATTTGGCTGAACTGCTAAGCAGTGGACTTTCTTTCTCCTCCATCAAAATACATGCCTCAGCCATTTCGGCAGAATACAACACTGATCCACCTTTATTCTCTCACCCTCTCTTAAGACAGTTCCTCAGAGGGGCTAAGAATTTAAGGCCTCCAAGGAAACAACCAATACCTGCTTGGGATCTTAATTTCATTCTGGAAAAATTGAACTTGCCTCCTTTTGAGCCAGCTGCCTCATCAGATTTGCAATATTTGTCCTGGAAAACAGTTTTCCTTCTGGCTATCACCTCAGCTCGTAGAGTTTCAGAACTACAGGCTCTCATGGCTGTCCAGCCTTTTATCATCTTCCATCAGGACAGAGTTTCCTTACGAACCAACCCGCCCTTTATGCCTAAAGTGGTATCCAGGGTAGCTTTAAATCAGGCCATACATTTACCTACTTTTTATCCTAATCCTCAAAACAAAAGGGAGAGATTACTACATTCCTTGGACATCTACAGGCAGCTGTGTTATTATTTGGACAGAACAAAGCCTTTCAGAAAATCAGAACAGCTCTTTGTGGCCTATGCGGTAGGAGCTCAAGGGAAGCCAATTTCCAAACAGACAATCTCAAAATGGATAGCCCACTGCATACGTTTTTGCTATTCCTTTCATGGCAAAACTGTTCCTACAGGCATTAGAACTCATTCCACCAGGGCCACAGCCACCTCTGCAGCCTTCCTCAAAGGAGTTCCTACCAAGGATATCTTTGAAGCAGCCACTTGGAGTTCTGTGCATACCTTCTCCAAGCACTACAACCTACCATTATACTCCAAATCTAGAGCAGGCTTTGCCACTGCAGTCTTGCAGGGCATTTTGGCTCCTCCTAGTTCCAACTAGTGCCTACCACCCCTTTCTTAGCTTTGGGATTCTACCCATCTGTTATGACTGCAGCTGTATGCATCGATGAACATAGTACAGTTTTGTACCTACCATAAATGTAGATGTTCGAGTGCTAATACAGCTGCAGTCCAGGTTTCCTCCCTCCTTCCCCTCTTGGGACAGGCCTATAGGCTAACACATCCTCATACAACCTGATTGGGGTTTTCATTTATGATGTATTTGCTTGCAACTACTGTATTTTGATTATATAGCACTGCATTATCACACTAATTTATTATTGCCTTCCTTCTGGGGGCACCTGACATCTGGGGCAAGAAAAACTGAAGAAAATGGTATTGGCTGGTTCCTTTATACCCTGTCGCACTGACGCCAGGGAAGAAGCGACAACAACCGGACGCCGGACCTAGACTTTGGAATTCGGCCGATCGAGGACCTTGACGGCAGGAGAACCCATCTGTTATGACTGCAGCTGTATTAGCACTCGAACATCTACATTTATGGTAGGTACAAAACTGTACTTTTCAAGAGCTGCCATGTCAGGAGCTGTTTTATGTCCAGCTTTGCTCATAACAGAACCTTAAAATGATCATATGAAATAAAAACCTCTCAATGCTCTTGTTTCTGTAGAATATTTGATGTATGTGGGAGGGTAATACACGGCCCTTTGGTGTGGGAAAGTTTTGTCATTGCATATTGGAATGAATTGCTTGTGAGTGTTTTTCATAAAATTTTTTGGAAAACATTCCCTTTATCCTTCATGAAAAAAAGCTGTACCATATGAATGGCTGTTTGACTGTTCTTTTAAGTTGCACTAATAGAGTATATATTTTTTCCAAAACAAAAGAAAGTGTTTTGTTTTCTGTTATGTTTCAGTTTTTGGGAGGGGTCCCAATTCATATATCGATTGATTTTAATACTGTTGATAACAGGGGTATAGGTTTATTACACTCTGGTGTTTTTGTTTAATTTTTGTTTTTGTATTGTATTTTGAGTAATTTTAAAATTGGGGATTCCTCTCTATTGCACAGATTATTGTATGCTCTGTGTTCTTACTTTTGACAGGATTGTCTCCTTGGGAAGACAGCTGTCGAGCCTGCCTCCCCTACACTAGAGCACAACTTTAACAGCTTTATCAGTTGTACATAAATTCTGGTATTTACAAGTCATGGGTGCCCATTTTTTGCCAAGATGGTTACAGTGATAGGATTCCATAACAGAGGTCTGGTCTCGGTTATCGGAGACAGTTATTAGTCCATGTTCTTGAATGGTCCAGTTTTGTGTAGAGGACCTCTTTGGTTAATTTGCTGATTAATGTGAACAAATAATGTCTTCCCCTTCTGATCATTTATGCCCTCAACAGGGTTGTCAGGATGTTAAAACATTAGTGTGTTTTTATTTTCATTGCATGTCTAGAGCTGTTCTTATTTGTAAAATTTGAAGCAGCTGCTCATGGTTTGACAATGCTAGATAACATAATATTATTTTTATTGCTTTGTGGATTATTTAGAAAGATAGACTTTTTTTGCTGTCCTTCTGAAACATAAACTGCTGTCGG
>NC_056731.1:736141940-736162252 GCF_019279795.1 Protopterus annectens | reverse complement strand
AAAAGCACACACAAAAGATATTCCCACATACAAAGTGGCTATCAGCTTATCGCAAACAAGGCTCCATTTAACTGCCTATCTCTTTTGTGGGTTGTGACCTTGCCTGGTTTTCATGTAAATTGATTCTTTACTTCGGTTGAAATTAAATGTTTCTAGGCAAACAGATTCTGCAGCGTCAGTTGATTCACTTCATTCAACCCATTTCAATGTTTCACATTTCTTTGTTCCTATTTTTTCTTTACTCTCTCTCTCTCTGCTGCTGGATAGGGCCAGTATAACAACTTCCTGTACAACAGTGTTTAGGCTACAGTCTCTACTTTGACCATACAGTTTTATCAGACCACCAGCACAATGCTATCGGACAGATACAGCTATACATAAAAAGGAATGTGGACATTGTGAATGTGAAGTTCTGGCATGGAACAACTTTTGCATTCAACTAAAATGGTTGTAAATAATGAAATGATAAAATTAAAAAAAAATGATAGTATAAGAAAATGACAAAATAATGTAGTAAACATTTCTGGTGATGAGTTGCCTGATGCTATTTTTAATGTTTTAAAAGTGGGCTTAAAGTTCATATCAACTGTTCTGCAATGATTATATTAGGTAAAAAATGATGTCAAATTCTGTAGAAAACTGCATTTAATATATACTTTTTGGGATACAAAAGTTGAGGGTAATTTTACTATTCACTTTCAGATTTCTGTGATTTTTCATTCTACCAATAAGGATGAATTTTATTTCCTGAATGGGGGAAATGTGCAATGCATATACTCCTTTATTTTATTTTTATTTTATATTTAGTAAAAGTAGTAGCAAATATACATCCTATAACATTAGGATATGCTCAGATAGAAATGCTCTATCTAAACATGTGGAGAGTTATTCAACACAGCATTGTTTCAAATTTATGGTTATTTGTGTAAACCATCCAACTATTAGAAGGGGTCCTATACGCAATATCACTGAACAACGTGAGACTGAATGGATAATTAGGCTTAGGGCAGACCGTACACCCGGACTTAATGACCGTGTTCCCATCAGACCATTAAAGATCAAAGCCTAATTTTACATTTAGACATTTAAGTATTTATTTACTCAGTAGTCTTATTGCCTATTTATACATTTATGGTTGGGCAGTTGTTTAATATATATATATCTTTTTGTTTCAGGAATCTCTGTTATTATTTATAACATATAAATTTGTTTTATATTTTAATTCACAGTTCAGAAAACAACATATGTATACATATATATCTTTATATATATTTAATATAATATATACTTTATTATTTATTTTTACACATATATACATTTTTATGTTCAGGATGTTAAACCTTGTAGTGGGAGATCTAGTATACTGCATTTCTTTTGAGATGTATATGTACACTTTTTTCTCACTTCAAATGGAATTTAGTTGTATTTGTAGTCGTATCTCTCATTAATTCATTGATAAAGGTTTTTTCTTGCTATTAAGTAGAAACTAACGTTGTATTTTATGTTAACATTTAATTGCGTATATATTTCTATTTTTAGAATATAGCAATGCTGATTTTCAGCTTTTAGCTATCTGCCAATATTGGGTTTGGTTTAGAGTATAATAGCCTAGCCCACTTATAGCAGTTAGATAATATTTATGTTTTAATATATTAATATATATCCGTTTGTAGGCAATTGCTAAGTATGTTATAATTCTGTTATTTAGAACGTAGTAACATTTTTATAATGAGATATTATTGCATATGTGTTAGATGCTTTATGAAATCAGATATGTGCATTTTTGTTGCAAATATCTCAAATGGTTTTAAATGACTAGTGAAATGAAATGATGTCATAGGTGTCTAGAGTATATAAGAAATGCATTGTTTTTTAATTGCTTATGGCCTGATGAAGCCTACAGGTGAAAGCGCTAGCCGCATGCATGTTTTACAATAAAATTACATCTTATTTACCACTCGAGTCTACATTAGTATATCTTGGATCATAATTGATGGATTATATTGTTGGATTCTACTGCTGGTAAAGTGAAAACTGCCGGATTGTAAGGACTTGTTTTTCTCTTAAAGGTTTGAACTACCTTCATTGAACTGAAAATCTTCTGAATTCTCTAATACGCAGGTGTTTTAGTGTGTGTTGCACTGACTATTAATGCCCCCGTGAAATCGTTACAAGTGCAGTTTGAATTTGGCGCCATCTATAAACTCTGCCTCATACTTCCCTAACTGTTATCATTTACTTATTTATTTTATATTTGTTGACCGTGGAATTCTGGCTGGGCACAAAGGCCCCTTTTCAGTGGAGGCCTGGGGATAAGTGTATGCAGTACTTTCAAAATCTTTTAAGTTTTATAATACATAACAATGATTTTGGTGGTATGCCTATGGTTTGTCTGGTTCTGTCTATTAGGTAAGGTTTTGTTCAATATAAGAGGTTGAGCTTCTGGTGTTTTTGTAATAACAGTTTGGAAGTGTAAGCCAAATTTCAAGATGTTATCAATTGTGACTCCAAAGTGTTTGGTGGTATGGACCTGTTCAATCAAGATATTATTTTTTTGAAGTGATCTTGATAAAGAGTTTTTCTTTGGGAGAATGTTTTAAGGGTGAAAAATAGTAGTTTTGTTTTGTTTTGGGGGTGTGGGTTAAGTAGAACTTGTGAGTTATCCAGCCAGGATGGACATAAAGGATTCAGGAGTAATTTCTTGTTGTTTTTGCAGGTTAGAGGCTGTACAGAAGAGTGCAGAGTCATCTGCATACTGTACAAGAGTGGAGTGCTTGGAAGAGGTGGTAGACGATTTATAAATATGGCTAACAGGAGGGTCCTAGTATGGAACCTTCTGTCACTCCCACGGTAATGGGTAGAAATCATGAATATTCTTGCTGCCATTTGACTGCTTGGACTCTATCTGTTAGGTATCTGTTAAAGCAGGTGAGGGAAGAGGTGGACAGATGTAAGGAGGAGAGTTGGATGCTAATTATGTCAATACTAAAAGCTGTTTATGTCACTATTTTCTAATGAAATTGTTAAAAGCTCTTCAACGATGGTCAGTGAAGTGCGGCATCTTTATGGAATGTTTGAAGAATAAAAATTATGTGAATTTTAATTTGACTAAGAATGGAAAGCATCGAATAATTCTAAAGTGCAATACAAATAATGTTATTTGACCAATGGACAAAGGCAGGTATATTGTTATTCTTAATAGTATAAATATTATTACATGCTTGCCACAGATTTAAATGATAAAAGTGTGCATGACATTACTGACCAAGTAGGATGTAATAGTGTTTTAGTTCAATTAAAAAAATAGTCAACAAACATGTTTGCTTAGGTTGCTTCTTAGGAAAAGATATTGATAACATAACTATATTAAATAATGCTAGAATATTATAGTGTTTTATTGTTTACCAAAAATATAAAAATGTATTAGCAAGGAGGAAGTAAGGATAGCTATGAAGAGGATGAAGAATGGAAAAGCTGTTGGTCCAGATGACATACCTGTGGAAGCATGGAGGTGTTTAGGTGAAATGGCAGAAGAGTTTCTAACCAGATTGTTTAATGAAATCTTGAAAAGTGAGAGGATGCCTGAGGAATGGAGAAGAAGTGTTTTGGTACCGATTTTTAAGAATAAGGGTGATGTGCAGAGCTATAGTAACTACAGAGGGATTAAACTGATCAGTCACAGCATGAAGTTATGGGAAAGAGTAGTGGAAGCTAGGTTAAGAAGGGACGTGATGATTAGTGATCAGCAGTATGGTTTCATGCTGGGAAAGAGCACTACAGATGCAATGTTTGCTCTGAGAGTGTTGATGGAGAAGTACAGAGAAGGTCAGAAGGAGTTGCATTGTGTTTTTGTAAACTTAGAGAAAGCATATGACAGGGTGCCTAGAGAGGAGTTGTGGTATTGTATGAGAAAGTCGGGAGTGTCAGAGAAGTATGTAAGAGTGGTACAGGATATGAGATGCGATGTTTGCTCTGAGAGTGTTGATGGAGAAGTACAGAAAAGGTCAGAAGGAGTTGCATTGTGTTTTTGTAGACTTAGAGAAAGCATATGACAGGGTGCCTAGAGAGGAGTTGTGGTATTGTATGAGAAAGTCGGGAGTGTCAGAGAAGTATGTAAGAGTGGTACAGGATATGTTTGAGGGTAGTGTGACAGCAGTGAGGTCTGCCATGGGAGTGACAGATGCGTTTAAGGTGGAGGTGGGATTACATCAAGGATCAGCTCTGAACCCTTTCTTATTTGCAATGGTGATGGACAGGCTGACAGATGACATCAGACAGGAGTTCTCATGGACTATGATGTTTGCAGATGACATTGTGATCTGTAGTGAGAGTAGGGAACAGGTGGAGGAGACCCTGGAGAGATGGAGATATGCTCTAGAGAGAAGAGGAATGAAGGTCAACAGGACTAAGACAGAATATGTGTGTGTGAATGAGAGGGAGGATAGAGGAATGGTGAGGATGCAAGGAGCAGAGGTGGTGAAGGTGGATGAGTTTAAATACTTGGGATCAATAGTTCAGAGAATGGTGGGTGTGGAAGAGAGCTGAAGAAGAGAGTACAGGCAGGATGGAGTGGGTGGAGAAGAGTGTCAGGAGTGATTTGTGACAGACGAGTACCAGTAAGAGGAAAGGGAAGGTCTACAAGAGGGTAGTGAGACCAGCTATGTCATATGGGTTGCAGACAGTGGCATTGACAAAAAGGCAGGAGTTAGAGCTGGATGTAGCAGAGTTAAAGATGTTAAGATTTGCACTGGGTGTGATGAGTGTGGACAGGATTAGGAATAAGTATATCAGAGGGTCAGCCCAGGTTGGAAGGTTTGGAGACAAAGCCAGTGAGGCAAGATTATTTTGGTTTGGACATGTGATAAGGAGGGATGCTGAGTATATTGGGAAAAAGATGCTAAGGATGAAGCTACCAGGTAACAGGAAAAGAGGAAGGCCTAAGATAAGGTTTATGGATGTGGTGAAGGAGGACATACAGGTGGTTGGGGTGACAGAGTAAGATGCAGAGGACAGGAAGAAATGGAAACAGATGATCCACTGTGGCGACCCTTAATGGGAACAGCCAAAAGAAGATGATGATGATCTGATCCTCCTGGTTGTGCTATAGTATCTAGCTGTGACTAGTTGTGACAGTGTATTACAAAATGTAGGATATATTATACATTATTGTTTGGTCAAAAAAGTTATAAAATTGCCCTTTTTTCATTACACAGATGGCTTAATTCTTTTTATATAAATGAGGCTTTACAAATTGGAGTTTTTAAATAATTTGAATAAGAACAAATTCCGCTTGAAACTGGTTGCTTATTGTGAGGAGGGACAGGTTAATTATTTAGATCTGACCTTATTTGTCTCAGCAAATGATATCATTAATTCTCATTTATTTACAAAACATTCAGGGACTATAGGCTATTGACTTCGTAACTACCATCATCCAGTTGTTGTGTCTTTTGGCTTTTCCCGGTTAGGGGGTCACCACAGTGGAACTCTGGTCTGCCAATGATTGGCAGTAGATTTTTACGTGCCGAGTTGCCAGCTGTGATGCACAACCTTCAACGAAGGTATGCCCATTCATGCATGTCTCCACACAGAAGACGATTTAGCTGAGAATCGAGCAGGACAACGTCTTACTGTGGGTGAAAACGCTACCGCAGCATCACCACCGCAGTAACTACCATCATCCTGTAAGTTTGCTAATTTACTGTAAATTTGCAGTCAGTTTAAAATTATAAACTGAATGTGTGCTGTAATAGTAAAGTCAGAATTCAAACTGAATAAGAATTGCTACATCCAATATGTTAATTGAAATGCCCTGTACAAAAGTTGTTATAATCATAATGTTAACTGAAATGCCAGGTTACCTCTCTTTATACTATAAGCTTATTTTGCATTTTATCTTTGTACTGTAGACTGTAATGGATTCACAAAGCTTTGTGTTTTACATTTTAATCTGTGGAGCTTTTCCCCAGAAGCCTGTAGTGAAATTGAGCTTTCTGCCCAGTAGGCCTTTCCAGGTAAGCAAATACAAATAAATAAATATGTAAGTAAATTGTTAGCATTTCTCAACATGAAAAAGTACAGTTGTGTATACTTACCATAAATGTAGATGTTCGAGTGTATTCACTGTTGAAGTCATTGCATTTGGGTAATCCTGCTGGCAGGTTGCCCTCATTCGGCCTGAATTCCAAAGTCTTGGGTCATGCATCAGTTGCTGTCGCCCCTTCCCTGACGTTGGGTCGTCAGGAGTATAAAATAAGCAGCCAACGCCATTTTCTTCAGTTTTTCTTGCCCCAGATGTCAGGTGCCCCCTAAAAGGGTAGGCAGAATTTATAAATATATAAAAATACATGTACCAATATAAACATCTTCAGTCACATCAACAGGATCGTCAGGGACAAAAACGGACAAGGAATACTGAACAAGACTTTGGCGACATTGGGAAGGACTATAGGGGGGATTACAAGCAAAGACAATATAAAGGATATTATTTCAACAAAAAATTTAAACGGTGAGTCATGTAATACTACAGGTTTACTTGTCAATCTTTCATGTTGCAATTTGTCACAGGAACAAATTTCTGTTTTAAATTTGGGACTCAAGTTTGTGCCCACTGTCTTGCCAAGGGCACATGTAGTTAAGCAAGAAATGTTTAGATTTCTAAGAAAATTTTTTTTAAAAAATCATTTCGCTAGAATTGTGGAAGTTAATGATGATGTTAGAAGTGATTCCATGAGCCATGAATCTGCTGAAAGTTTTTTCTCTTGTTTGGATGTAACAGAGGCAATGGATGCTGTTGGTATAGGGGATATTATGTCTTGCTATGTAACAAATGCGATTGATGTGACATGTATTCCCTCTTTGAATAAGTTTATACCTCCTTTTGACAATCCACGTGTCTCACAATTTGGGGCAATGTTAGGATTTGCAGGTGAGAATATTTGTGAGTCCGTGTTGTTAAATAAAAGTGATATTAGGTATAATTTAACCTTGAAGGAATGGAAGGCACTAAAGTCTTTGGAAAAAAGGAAAGATATAGTAATAAAGCCTTCCGATAAAGGGAATAAAATTGTAGTTATGAATGCAGCTCAGTATTTTAATATGTGTATGCAGCATCTGAATAATGCCGAGGTATATGAAAGGTGTAATATTGGGGGTTATAAAAAAGCAGTGGTCGAATATGAACAAAAGCTTGATAGTTATGTTTGAAAAGGCCTCTTTTCTGAAAAAGATGTTAGGGATAAGTTGGTTAATTGTAATAGTGAAGTAGCTTTCTTTTTCTGTCTGCTGAAAATACATAAAAGCATGACAGAGCCTCCGGGCAGGCCCATTATTTCAGCTTGTAAATATTTTTTACATAATATGGGCTTATTACTACATAGAATTTTATTGCCTTATGTTAAAGCTTCTCCTGTTTACATCCAGGATAGTTCAGATTTGTTGAAAAGAATCTCCCCTTTAAGATGGAATTAAAAAAAAATTTCTGGTACTTGATGTAAGGAGTTTGTATACCTCCATTAAGCATATAGATGGTCTAAGAGCCATCCATTATTTTTTGGGCAACAGCCCTTTTGTTAGTTTTGTAGTGGAAATGATTAATTTTTGTTTGAAAAATTATTTTTTTCATTTTAATAATGAATTGTTTAGACAACGACAAGGCACGGCCATGGGGGCAGCATTTGCCCCCATGTATGCTAATATTTTATGTCTTTTTTTGAAACTCAATTTTTATTTAAGTTAAATTTTATGAAACAATATGTTGATTTTTATTTTCGATACATAGACGATTTGATTTTTGTGTGTGATGGAGGTTTAGATGAGGTGGATCATTTTGTATCACAGATGCATGATAATCCATTTGGTCTATCATTTGATGGACTACAAATGGGGAGTAAGGTAATATATTTAGATTTGGCTCTGGAAGGGAATTTGGATGGTAATATTTCCTATACTGTTCATAGGAAATTTATGGATGGGAATCAGTACCTCCATGCTTCTAGTTGCCATCCTCCCCATGTTTTGAAAGCTTTACCATATGGGGAGTTACATCGTATTTCCATGTTACATAGTGATAAGGATGTGTTAGAGAGGGAGATAGAGTAGACTAGGAATATGTTTTTGAATAGGGGTTATAACCCTAACATTTTGAAAGAGGCTGAAATTAAAGTTTGGGAAAAGGTACATAAAGTCACCAGAAGGAGAAGTAGTAGACCAAGTTTGTATGGTCCACCGACTTTTGTTAGTGAGCAAATTAACCAAGATGATGTAGACACAATATATTATGTGTCAGTATATAACATCAAAAGTGACGAAATGAGGTCTTTAGTGGAATATTATTGGAACTATCTATTAGAAGACAGGTTTGTGGCAAATATTTTACCACATAAGCCCCTTTTTTCATATATAAGGGGAAGGAATTTGAAGGATATGGTGGTACATGGTAAATTTAGTCTACCAGTAGTGGACATACCTAATTTTTTGGTTACAAAAGGGACTTTAAGCTGCAATAACTGTAATGTTTGTAGGCATGTTGTAAAAACGTTTGATAAGATAAATGGACTCAAATTTGAACCTAGAGATGTATATTCTTGTAGAAGTAAAGGGGTTATTTATGCATTGAGATGCCCCTGTGCCCTATTTTATGTAGGGGAGACAAAGAGAGAATTTCGTGTCAGATTCATGGAGCGCTTGAGAGATGTTAGGAATAGAAGGGAAGATAAAACAATTTCTTTACATTTTAAAATGTTTCATGATAGCGATGTTTCAAAATTAAAGGGTACTGTTTTAGAAATAGTGGATTGTTTCTGTGGAGATGAAAATTTGTTAAAACAAAAGCTGAGTTACAAAGAAAGTATTTACATTTTAAAGTATAAGACTCTTGTACCTAACGGTCTTAATAATGATCTTAATTGGAAATGTTTGCTTTAAATTGTAATTGTTTTATTGATTAATTGATGTTAATTAAGTGGGGTGTGTATATAAATATATGTGCTTATGTTTGTTACTGTTTGATACTCTTTGAAGGTGGTTACACCGAAGCGCTAGAGAGAGAGAGAGAAAAAAATAAAAGTTCTAAACTTTCCTGCCTTGTTTTTCATCTTTGTACCACAGTCGATGGTCTTGGGTCAGTGGTGTTTTTACCAATATAAACTTTACCTTCATCTACAAGCAAATACACCACATAGGTCGTATAAATCAGAGAAGGAAAGATAAGTTTCAGCAGAAAAAAGGGGGATGGCGGTGGGTAACCTGGACTGCAACAGTAAATACACTTGAACATCTACATTTATGGTAAGTGTACACAACTGTATTATGTTCTTCGTGTTTCACTGTTGCAGTCATTACATTTGGGTAGAGTCTCAAAGCTATGGTTGGGAGGCTAGAGCTAAACAGCATTAAGAGCGGCTATGAGGCCCTGCAGAACTGCAGTGGCAAAGCCTGCCCTGGATTTAGAGTAGAGTGGCAGATGATACTGCTTTGTAAAGGTGTGCACTGAACTCCAAGTAGCAGCCTCTAAAATGTCTTTGGTAGGTACTCCCCTGAGGAAGGCTGCTGAAGTGGCTGCAGCTCTGGTTGAATGTGGCCTAATGCCCTTAGGCACTGGCTTGCCATGCTGTGAATAGCAGAAATGAATACAGTGGCCTATCCACTTTGAAATGGTCTGCTTAGAGATAGCCTTTAATTGTGATCCTGCAGCATATGCCACTAGTAATTGCTCTGTCTTCCTGAAAATTTTGGTTCTGTCCAAGTAGAATCTAAGCTGTCTCTGTACGTCCAAAGAATGCAGAATTCTCTCCCCCTTGTTCTGTGGATTTGGATAAAAAGTTGACAGATGAATAGTTTGGTTAAGAGCCACACTGGACACCACCTTGGGCATAAATGTTGGGTTTGTCCTCAGAGAAACCTTGTCAGGATAAAAAGTGATAAACGGTTCCACCGCCATGAATGCCTGCAGCTCTGAAACTCGTCTTGCAGAAGTTATTGCTTGGAGCAGTGCTGTTTTCCAAGATAAAAACTTTATATCAGCAGTAGCAGCTGGCTCAGAAGGAGGCAGGGTGAGTTTTTCCATGACATAGTTGAGGTCCCATGCAGGTATTGGTGATCTCCTTGGAGGCCTTAAATTTTTGGCTCCTCTGAGGTACTGCCTTAACAAGGGATGAGGAAAGACTGGTGTCTCTGTATTGTAATGAGCCGAAATGACAGAAGCATGAATTTTAATTGATGAAAAAGATAGGCCTTTGTCCAGCATCTCAGTTAAGTATTGCTATATCTGAGGAATATTTGGTACAGCTGTATCAGCTCCTTGTGCCTGGTTCCAAGCACAGAATCCCTTCCATTTTCCAGCATAAGATTTTCTAGTACTAGGCCTTCTGGCTTCCAAAATGACATCCATCACAGCTTTACTGAGAGGAGTGGTTTGTATGACTACATTTTCTGCCATGCTGCCAGGTTTAAAGTATTGAGTTGGCTGTGCAGGATCTGATTGTTTTGCTGGGACAGTAGATGAGGTATTTGAGGTAAGGTCCAAGCTGGGCATTGAGACAGGTTCCTTAGGACTGGATACCAGTACTGGCGGGGCCAGTCTAGGGCAATCAGTATCATCTTTGGCTTCTCCTGTCTGACCTTTAGGAGTACCTTGGGGAGGAGAGGCAGTGGAGGAAAGGCATATACTGATGGGTTTTTCCAGCTGAAAGATAGGGCGTCCACTTTCCATGCTTGTCTGTGTTAAATCCTTGTGCAGAATCTTTTTAGTTGGTAATTGTGAGGGGAAGCATATAGATCTATGTCCGGGCATCCCCATTTCCTTGTTATCATTCTGAAGACTTGTGGATCCAGCTGCCACTCTTGGGCATCCATGAGGTTTCTGCTTAGTTTGTCTGCCAGGGTGTTTTTCTTTCCTGGCAGGAATTGTGCCTGCAGATGTACTTAGTAAGTCAATGCTGTGTCCCACAAAGTCATGGTTAGTCTGCAAAGGGGATAAGAATGTGTGGCCCCTGTTTGTTTATATACCCCATGACTGTGGTGTTGTCTGTCTTTATCAGTAGTTGTCCCAGATGAAGTTGGTCCTTGAAGGCTGTCAGGGCATTTTGAACAGCTAGCATCTCTTTTTGATTGATATGTAGATGCATTTGGTTTGAGGACCATAGGTTCATAGGTTCATAGGTTTATACTAGGCTAACTGCCCTAGGGCATTTATAAGCCTAGCCCAAAGTTATGTGGCTTACGCCGCCCCTTATGTTAGAAATACTGTGCCCATTAGTTTGTTTTGCCTCTGTCCAGTAGTGACACAGAGATGATTCCCGGGGTAAACCTACGATCTCCCATCCACCGGTCAAGATTTCTCTTGAACAGAGCCAGCGAGGTGCTCTGCCTCACATGGACCGGGATTTTATTCCACAGCATGGGGAGTCTTTGGGTGATAAATCTATCCCTCCAGCACATCCTATTTATATCTATGCTAAGGTTTAAGTCTCTTGCTCTAGTGGTTTTGGTGGATTTGTTTTTTTTGAGGTGGAGCATGTCCATTAATTCCGGGTTGGTCATGGCCTTGTATGTCAGGCACAGGTCACCTCTGAGCAGACGGTATGCAACTGAATAGAGTTTCTTCAGTCTGGCAGCATATGACAGGTTTTGGAGTCCCTTTATCCTTTTGGTGAGGAACTTTTGGGGTCTCTCCAATTGCTGCAGGTGTCGGGTGAGATACATCCCGAATGGGGCATTGTACTCGATCATTGGTCTGATAAGTGAAGAGTACAGGGGAACAATGACCTCACTTGATCTGGATGTGAATCCCTTCATGATCAGGTGGGCAATGTAGAAGGTCTTCCGAACCACTTTAGCAACGTGAGTGTCAAACGAGAGGCCACTGTCAACCTGGGTCCCCAGGTCCCTGATAACCTCTTCTGTGCTTAGTGGGTTGCTACCTATATGGTAGCTTGGGGTTACCTTGTTTTTCCCGAAGGGTATAACTATACACTTTTTTGCGTTTAACTTCAGGCCATGGCTCTGGCACCAGCTATCAGTTTCCGTGAGACCCCTCTGAAGGATGTCTGCGTCCGATGTACTATCCACTATGGCAACCAGTTTGCAGTCATCCGCAAACTTTGTCAGCCATAGTCCTCCTATGTTTGCCTGTACTTCTGAGAAGTAGATGCCGAACAATAGGGGGCCAAGGACTGAGCCCTGTGGGACTCCACTTGTAACCGGCTTGGAGTCTGACATGGACCCAGCAACTCTAACCCTGTGGGTTCTGTCCTTTAGCCATTTTGCAACCCATCTTGTGACATATGGGTTTACATTTAAGCTGGTAAGTTTCTCTATAATACCCGAGTGGGGTATTGTGTCAAAAGCTTTTGCAAGGTCAAGGTAGGCTGTATGGACTGCCTTTCCCTCATCAATGGCCTTGGTGACTGTTTCGAAGAAGTCGACCAAGTTCAAAAGGCAAGATCTGCCCTTGACAAAGCCAAACTGGGTTGGGTCCAAGGTCTGCAAGTCCCCTATGTCCTTGTTTATGAGTTCCATTATGATCCTCTCCATAGCTTTGCAGACCAGGCTTGTTAAGCTTATGGGGCGGTAATTACCAGGGTCCGTAGAGGCACCGCCTTTGTGGAGTGGGACCACAGTTGCTGTACGCCACTCCTTGGGCACATATCCTGTGGTGAGGCTAAGATTAAACAGCTGCCTTATGTGTGGGTTTAGTTCTTCATTAAGTTCATGTAGCACACAGCCGGGGACCCCATCTGGTCCCATTGATGCTGTGTTTTAGCTTTAGAGAGAGCAGCTTTCACCTGCATTTGAGATGTCTGGGAGGCTACACTGCTGGGATAGTTATCTCTCCTTTAGGGGGTGAGTTTGCACTGAACCTGTCTGCCAGTATGTTGGCAATGTCTGTGGGTTCAGTGATTTTTGTATCATTTTGGACTAATTCTGAGCATATCTGGGAGTTTCCACCCAGGTTTCTGACATAGCTGAAGAAGGCCTTATGATTGTCTTTTGAATCTGTGGCAATTTTTCTCTCAAAGTTGGCCTTGGATGATTTTATGAGGGATCGTAGTTTCTTGCTAGTGCTGATCAAAGATGCCTTCCCTTTTTGGGATTTTGCTCTATCATGTAATAGCTTTCTCCTCTTATTGTAAAGTTTGTTTATGGCTGGGGTCCACCAGACTGGTGGTTTGCCCTTGGTGGAAAGAGTCTTGGTTTTATTTGGGATTGCCTGATCCATGCAGTCCTGAAGGTGTTCATAGAAGGCATTTGTAAGGGCTTCAGAGCTTGGGCTGTGGTTTCCATTGGCTCGGGGCCTTGAAGGATACCACACCTGTCTTGAGTAGTGTGAAGTTTGCTTTAGAGAAGTTCTTCACTGTGGTCTTTTTTGTTTGGGGTGGGGGCGGGATGTGGATTTCCAGTGAGATTAGTTTATGATCTGATCTCACCAATGAGGGATATACTTCCGGTGTGGAGCATTTTGTCCCCATGTTCGTGATGATGAGATCTAGTATATTTTCTCCTCTTGTGGGGACGGTGACTAGTTGTTCCATGGCATTTGAATTTATGAACTCCAGGAACCTTTGGGCTAGAAAGTTTGGGCTTGAGTAATGTTCCCAGTCTATATTCGGGTAGTTGAAGTCACCCAATATGATGGTGTTTGGTGATGCATTATACCCTCCAGTGTCTTCAGGAAGGCTGTGTGGGTTTCCTGAGTTTGAGAGGGTGGCCTGTAGCATGCTACAAATTGTAGAGCAGTTTTGCCTATGGTTAATTGCACCTGGATGGTTTCCGATGCTTCATGCGTAGCCACCAACCTGGAGGTGTGGGTATCCTTGATGAATATGGATACACCCCCTCCTTTTGTGGTGTGGTCCGGGTTTTGGGGCCGGAACACATGATATGAGATGAAACCTGATAGTGCCGGGGTGCTCTCAGGAGCCTTGAACCAGGTTTCAGTCACAGCACAGATATCGATGTTCTCCATACTGAGAAGGGCCTCGAGTGCGTGCATTTTGAGATTTAGACTTCTGGCATTGAGCAGCATTACCCTTAGTTTCTTCACGTTTTTGTTTTCTAGGGTGGTAGGTTTAGAATTTGAGCCTTGCCTAAAAAAGGCACTATGGGGGTGGCAAGAACCTTAGCCAATATCCGGAATCCCAGGGGTGACAGGTGCAAGCTGTCCCTTGTGAAGCAGCGTGGCTTGTCGAGCATGTCATCCCAGGCAGACAGGCACTGGATCCCCTTTGAATGACACCAGAAATTAAGCCAATTGTTAAAGCTGATCATCTTGTCACTATATTGTGGCATCATTCTTGGTGAAGAAAGGATACTGCTCAGGGTCAGGGTCATATCTGCCTGGGCTACATAATCAGAGAGCTCCTCTATGTCTCTTTTCATGTAGTCCAGGGAGGTACGTCTCAGGTCGTTCACACCAGCATGGACAATGACTGTGTCATACTTGTACTTGCCGTGGAGTGACCTGAGTGCTTGTGTTATGTGGCGGATTCTAGCGCCCGATAGGCAGCTTATCGTGACCCTCTCCTTGTTCAGCCTGGTGAGTGGGACGTCAGTGTGTCTGACTATGGAGTCACCTATGACAAGTATGTTTGGTGTTGTATTTGGCCTTAAGGGCAGTGACTGCTTTGCACACTGATTTTGTTGTTTATGTGTTGTTTGTGTGGTGTATTGAGTTTGCAGTTGCTTGGGTGTCTGCTTTGGAGGCCTCTGCTGTTTAGGTAAATTTTTACTCAGAGCCTCCGAGTATGTCTTAGTGTGTTTATGTGTTTGATTCAGTGGTGTGGTTGAGTTATGTGAGACTGGTATTGTGGTGTGTGTAGTTGCCTTCTCCTCCTGCCTGGTCTTGCCAGTCCTGAGTTGAGAGAGCTCAGCCTCCAGTCTGGCTAAATAGCTGCATCTCTCACAAGTGTAAGTGTTAGTGTTACGTGGGAGGAGGAGAGGGTTGTCCGTGTACATGAGGCAATTGTAAGATTGTCTCAGAATTCCCAGATTCACCACCTGGGCAGGAGAGGACGCCAGCATCTGACCCTTCGACATACTAGAAAGAATTATGAGTTGGTATGAGACAGAAAAGTAGTGGGCTTAGCAGGGAAGTGGGCACTCCTGGGGGGTTTTGCTAGTGAGAGATTTGTATAATATAGGAGTGCTTGACCTGCAAAGAGAATGCTTATAAGACAAGGGATATGCTTATAAGACAAGTGCTGAGCTTTTTGAGAAGAAAAAGATATTTGGAACAAGTGCTGCACTTTTTAGTGTAGGTGTAAACTGTTTAGGTTCCTAACAGAGCAGTTCTAAGGGAAAAATTGAAGAACAGACTTTCTGGAGCCAGAAAGAGTTTAACCTTGTTTAACCGGCGCTGCCCGATGCTGCTCTAGTGGCAACTCCGCGCTAAAGCACGTTAAAGCATGCTTGATAGCAGGGGCTGGAAAGAAGCAGGAATAGACCCAAAATGGACAATAAAACTACAGTTTCAAGTCAGTAGCCACCTCTACGAGGGGCAGGGAAGCTGCTCAATGTTATTCACTGCCACTGATCAACAGAGAGACCCTCCTTCAGCCCAAGCAAAAATGGCCTCACAGAAATTTTCAAACAGTTCAGGAACAGCAAGCCTGTAACTGAACATATTTAACTCTCAGAAAAGTGGGAAAAAACAAGATTTTTTTGTTTTTGTTTTTTACAGAGATAGCAGAGGTTCACAAGTAATATCAAGTTATAACAGTGCAGTAAATGACCCCACACAAGAGTGCTAGGTCAAGGACAGAAAATATGCAAGTTTTAAGAAAAAAACGATTTAAAATTAAGTGCAAACAGGAAATTCAGCAAACAGCTTTTGGTTGTGCTCTAAATACAGCTACTAATACAGAAATCAAGTTTAACAAGCCAGAAAATGCTCAAGCTAGGCAGCTATGCAGAAAAACTTAGCAAATAAACAGAGAAAAAATACTTAAAATCTCAAAAGTGGCTCCCTTCTTCTCTCAGCGTTTTTTCCTCTTGGACCATGTGCCCTGAATGCATCTTCCTGCCATGTGGGCCCCCCAGGCATAATCTGATGCATCCGTTGTTAGTGTCTGCCTGGCTGGGGGTAATGTGAATGGCTGTCCCTTATGCTGGTGACAAGCCTTCGCCCACCATCAAAACTCCTGTTGTAGGCAGGGAATGAGAGCAATCATTGTTTCCAGGCTGTGGCAATGTTGAGCCCAAACACTTTTTAGGTACCATTGAAGTTTCCTCATATGCAGTCTTGCATATGGTATTACTAGGATGCAGAATGCCATGAAGCCCAAAGACTGCAGAATTTTTCTTGCAGATAACTGGGCCTTTGTTGCCAACATTTTGAAATATGTAGTCAGTTGCCTTTGTTTGTCTGGCATGAGATAAGCCATCTGGGCAGTTGTATTTAAGCTTGCACCCAGGAATATTATCTCTTGAGAGGGTACTAGTTTTGATTTCTTTTCATTGACTGTGTACCCTAGGCATGTTAGAAGTCTTTTCACAAACACCAGATGCTGTAGAAGAATGTCCTTGTTCTCTGCTTGAATTAGACAGTCGTCCAAGTAAGGATATATTTGTATTCCTCTTTGTCTGCAGAATGCAATAATTGGTGCCAGGCACTTTGTAAAGACCCTGGGCGCAGTAGATAAGCCAAAGGGCAGTGCAGAGAATTGGTAATGCATTGAGCCTGCCTTGAATCTGAGGTATCTTCTGCATGATTGTCTGATTGGGACATGCAGGTATGCCTCTTTTAAGTCCAAAGTCACAAGCCAAGCATTCTTGCCCAGCATGGGCAGAAGCTGCTGCAAAGTCAACATTTTGAATTTTGGTATATCCAGGAATGTGTTCAGAATAGATAGGTCCAGTATTGGTCTCCAGGCCTTGTCCTTTCTGGGTACCAAGAACAGTTGAGTAAAAGCCTTGTCCCTGCTCTTGCTCTGGTACTTGTTGAATAGCCCCCATGTCCATGAGGGATGAGATTTGTTTTTTTGCCTCTGGCCAGCTGTTTGCTCTTGGTAGGGTATGGAAATGGAACTTGTAGCCTTGTGATACTATATTTAGAACCCACTTGTCCTGGATTATAATGTGCCAATTTTGAGAAGAAAGTGCTAATTTCCCCCCAAGGGTGCTGCCAGGAGATAAGTGCTTGGTGCAGGCAGGGGGAAGTCATTGGGAGTGTTTCCTGTATGGTTGTAATTTGTCTTCTCCAACTTTGGAGGTAGAAGCACCCCATTGCTTTGACCTCTATGAACCTTGTGCCTGGGATCTGCCTCTAGGGTGTCTGGATCTGCCCCTTTGAGGTCTGTCTGACACAGGAAAGGACCAATTATTTGTAGGCCAGTGTCTACTAAACCTAGGTGGCTGTACTTGTAAATAATCTTTGACAGTTTTCATAGATTTAACTTTGTCCTCCATTTTCTTTAACACCTCTTCTGCCTTAACCCCAAACAAAGAATCATGCTGTAAAGGTGCATCTAATAATTTAACTTTAACATGATCAGGCAGATTTTGTTCTTTTAACCAAGCATGCCTCCTAATTACAGAACCCGTAACTGTGGCCCTGCAGGAGGCCTCCAAATAATCAAAACCACATTGTAAAGTATGTTTTCCAACTTGTTCAGCTGCATGCAATAAATCCTGCATTTTCTTGTTTTCTGCACATTCAGAATTTAACATTTCTGTTTTAGCAATGCCATAACATGTTGCCGATTATTTGAGCATATGAAACTAACAGTTTAAGGCCCTTATAGCCAAGGTTGCAGATGTGTAAACCTTTTTTCCCCATCTATCCAGTGCCCTAGAATCCCTGTCAGAGGGGGTAGGGTTTTTGGCAGCGGAAGCCTAAACTCCTTTGGGACCCTGTAAAATAGTTTCTGGGTCTGCGACAGGATTTTTAAAAATGAATTTATGAGAGTCAGCAACCCTGTAACATCTGTCGGGCTTAGCAGGAGCTGGAGGTAAGGAGTGAGGGATAAGACTAGACTCCGAAAACACATCTACAATGTCTAACACAGGTGGAATGGCTAGAGGCCTGTGTTGCGGTTAAAAAAAGGAAATCCCTGAGCCTCTTTTTAGATTCTGAAAAATCTTGGCTCTCCCAGTGGAAATGCTCCCTCATGGTATGCAAGGTTTCCCCGAAAGAATAGTCCTCTGGAGGAGAAGCTGAAGGTAGAGATTCTTCAGCATCAGAATCCTCATAGAGGGGAAGAGAATATTCCTGATCAGAAGAGGAATCAGAAGAAATAGAAACCTGATCTGAAGATTCATAGTCAGTCTCTTGCCTAGGCCTCTTATCTGGAGGGGGATGGGAACCCCTGATCAAGGTAATCAAGTCTTCGGCCATGTTGAGCATCTGTTTTTTGGACATAGAGGCCTGTCCACATGGCTCTTGAGTTTGTTTCTTTGCTTTAGAAGGTGCTTTAGTCTTTGCCTTTGAAGCTGAAGTTGGTTTAATGTAAAGATGTTTAGGTCTGAATACACCCTCAGAAGCCGGTGCCTGCTCAGCGGCTCTGGACCCATCTGAGGGAATAGTGTCTGAGGCTCCAATACCTTGAGTTTCCAGTGGCATGGCTGACTCCACGTGGGAGTCGGTAGCGGCCTGCGACTCTAAAGTAGCGGGCGTCAGGGGCTGTGAAAGTGCCTCACTGAGAACCGGCGAACTGGCGACTGGCTTAGGAGAAGCTTCGTCGTCGGTTTTGGACATCGGTAGTTTATATCTCTCTTTTTCTTTGCATTTTTTGTGAACTCTGGTAGTCAGATGGCTATCCAACGACATTTCTGGATAATTAAACCGGCTTCCAAAATAGTTTAAAGCATAATCATACCGACGCTTAATAGTGTGTTGGTTAAATCTAGCACAAAACTGACAACCAGAAACATCATGGTCAGGGCCTAGGCAAGGAATACAGTAGGAATGAAAGTCCTTATGAGGTACTTGCTTTCCACAAGAAATACAATTATTAACTTTTTATGACATCGGTCTGGAGCAAGAAAAATGTTTGCCCAATGGGGTACTTAGCTTTATTGAAGACTTCGGGTCTGAAACTTGAACATGAAAATCTCAGGAGTCGGCTGACCGGCACTTGCAAACTGCTTCTGCTTTGGGCACCACGCGGCAAGAAAGACTGAAGAAAATGGTGTCGGCTGCTTATTTTATACCCCTGACGACCTGCCGTCAGGGAAAGGGCGACAGCAACCGACGCAGGACCCGACTTTGGAATTCAGGATGACTGAGGGCAACCTGCCAGCAGGATTACCCAAATGTAATGACTGCAACAGTGAAACACGAAGAACATCATCTTGTAGTATAAGACTAGAATTGTAAAAGAAGCACAGATTATTATGGATTTTTGTTAGATCTAGTTATAGTATGTAGATACCCTAATGCACAGGCATATATTAAATCTGTGATGTGGTTATAGCATGTGGTTGCTCTAAGGCACACAGACATATACCAAAGCAATTATAGCCTGTAGGCATTGCTAATTGGGAAAATTGGGGCATGAATGGCTAGGATAAAAAGGTTCTAGAGCTTTCAGCGTAGTAACCTCCTGTGATCCTATGATAAACAATCTATAAAGAAAGCATATTATATAACATCTTGTATGCCACATCACCTGGTTTTAAATACTGTGGACAAATACATTGATACATAAATATATGTAGCTAGAAATAATAGTGTTCAGGCAGATTCTAAAATCAATGTATTTTGTCATGGAATATAATGTAGTTTCTGAAGCTATGGTTAAAGTAGTTTAAATTATGACCAGTTCTGTTTTTTTAACCTTTTTTTTTCTCTTTTATGTAAATAACCTTATATTTCTTTCAGTATAGCACAGTCTCTAAATGATATGCTAGTATATAATGATATGCATATGAGGAATGTAAATATAATGGGACATCCAGATAACATGGTACTATCCCCTAGTGATAGACACTCATTTTGTTCTAATATAGTACTGAATTTTATCAATATTTTATTTAGTATTCATTTAACATTATTTGACTAGGAAAGTCCAACAAGGACAGAGCATATTTTCAGTAAAGGCTCAGGGAGAAATGCTCCAGACAAATCTTTGGAATGTGGGAGAAAACCAGAGTACCCAGAGGAAACCCATGCGAACACAGGGAGGACAGACTCCGCACAGAAGGCACCTCAGCTGAGAACTGAACCAGACGACTTCTTGCTGTGAGGCAACAACATTAACCACTGCACCACTGCATGGACTCAGTTGTGATGCTCAGTGAAGTTATACTTGTGACTCTGATAAAGTAGTATATTTCCTGAAATGCTTGTGCAATCTGTTCTGTAGTGGTTGAAC
>NC_056731.1:734429718-734569718 GCF_019279795.1 Protopterus annectens | reverse complement strand
CATCTTGTTGCTGTTGTACATACACTTTGCAACTCTTCTGGCAAACCACATCACTAATCATTTTTCTTACACAACTACACAGCTTGCCTACTCCACTATCACCCAGTAAAAAAAACTTCACTTTCTATGCATCTTTGATGTTTTATTATGATGATTATGAAAGTACCACTGAAATGTATTTCAGCTTGTATCCAGCTCATATACTGCAGAACCCTTGACAACCCATTTCCACGGTTGTTTTAACAGTGATAATTAATTGCTTTTACTTTCACACACATACACACAGCCTTCCTATCCCACTTATTCCCAAAATTAAATAACCACACTTTCTGTTTACATTTCTGTTGGTTGTATAGAGGTGCTGACTTTGTGTACATCTGCCAACTGTATAGTGTCAGTCATTTATTTTACTTGCAGTCAGTTTATTTGTTTTATTTTATTTTAATATTTATTTACTAGGAAGTTCCTACTGGGATAATGTCCCATTTTCAGTAGAGGTCTGTGGAAAAAAGCTCCACACTGACATAATATGGTTACAGCTAAATAAACTTTTTACAAAACATAATACAGTTGAACACAGCATAAGTCAGATAAAAATTTCAACTTTAGCTCAAAGACTATGAAGCAGTATGTACATAATGCAAATATTTTCCAGATATAACAAACTGAAAAAGAAAATTGTTGGTAGTTAAACTATTCACAAGCTGCAGTCCATTGAAATGACATTAAACAAACTGAGTACATTCTTTGGAACAGAGATGGGTAGATAATATAGCCAAGGCAAAATAATATTTTTCCTATATCTAAGAAATAGATTGATTATTTTCAGAGCAAAGGAATTAGTAAGAAGTATGCTGGGGATGGAAGGAGGGATTAACTAAATCAGCCTGTGATAGTGCAGCAGTAGAGCCAAGTCTTATTCAGTTGTTTAAAATTGGAGAAGTTAGAAGTTGATCTAATTTGCAGAGGGATAGAATTCCATTTCTTAGCAACAGAGTATGAGTACAGATTATGACCAGAGAATTTGGGGGGTTTTGTGTATGCTGAGATGTTATTCATTAGATCAGAGTAGTCTGTTAGAGTTATAGGAATGAAGAATAAGAGTAAAACAAGGCAGTTATTGGGTTTTGTGAATAATGTTGTGTGTATATACTGGTGGGGCATTTCGAGCCAGTGGTATTGTTATTTGGTGGCAAATTTTACAACCTTATTGTAGCGTACCTCCAGCTTATTTTTAACTGTAGCCTGATGGTAGATTAGGATGGGTGCACCATATAAAATAGATGGGTGAAAGTAGATGCTGGCAACAGTATTTTTGGTGGTATGGCTAAGGAACGTTTTATGCCTATAGAGCAATTCATAATTTGTTGTGAGTTCTTTTTACATTATTTTAAGTATGCAGGTCCAATATAAGATTGTCATGTAGAAATCACTCCAAGAAATTTTGTATAGGAGACTACTTCAGTTTCACTTTTGTTTAATGAAAAAGATTGTGAAATTCACATTATCAGGCATGTGTGATTTAAGAAAACATCGGTAACTTTATTTTTTTAAGGGTTGACTAGTAGCTGGTCATTATGGAGCCATTTTACAACTGAGGAAAAAGCTTCTTGAGAAATATTGTGGAGTGGAGGCAGGGTATTAAATGCACATCTAAGTGTATAATCATCAGCATATTGTATGAGAGAGGCTGGATCTATGGAGTTATAGATGTCATTGATAAGGAATTAAAGAGGGGGAACTATGAATAGAGCCTTGGAGTACACCAGTGGATTGCAGGTAGGAAGAGAGAGACAGTATTCTACCTTTTTACAGACTGGAGTGTTTCAGTTAGATAGCTATTGAACCACATTAAGGAAGAAGGGAATAGTCCAGGTTGAGACAATTTGTACGTGAGTGTAAGGTGAGAAACTGTATTGAATGCTTTAGACAGGTCAAGGTATAAGGAGGAAACAAGTTTGCCTGAATCCCTGTATTTGTTTATATAAATGTCTCATTTAATGATCTTCACATTTGTCACTGTTGCAGTAGTCCTTAGTAGCACTTGGTCTTCAGATGCAGAAGGCCCGGTGTCCTGCCCAATTTCCATATCTCAGCACACTTCCCCCTCCAAGTCAGGTGAAATGCTGCCCTTTAGGATCATCAGTATGTTCCATTTTTAGATATTTCTTGCCCCAGTCTGGGGTTCATGTATCATGCCATAGTATCTGTAGTCCAATATCATTCAGTATGCCATGAACCTAACATCCAGTCCAGGGAAGTTTTCTTGCTCAAACTAACATTGTGTTTATTTAGAGGGGCTAAATAACTAATTATGCTTTTAGGTTGTCCACTTGTTAGAAAGACAGCAGGTGATTCTGTTGTGGGCAGATTGGGCAGATTCCAGTAAAGACTTTTATAGTCTCTGTGTGTTGTGTTTAGGTCCCAGATCACAACATTGAAAGGTTTAGGGCTTGTTATGGTTTTACCCTTTAAACACTTAGAAGAAGGAAGTGATCCTTGAAAAACAATTTAGGCAGGAAGAAGCCTGAGGCTTTGATTCATACCTTGACTTGTACCACCATGATGCTGTCCAGTTTCTCAGTAAGTTTGGATACCCCCCCTCAAGAAACATTTGGAAATGCAATCCAAGGAGTGGCAGTCTTGAGACTTGAAAAGTGTTTTAAGGTCTGACACTCCAGGTTGTCTCAAGGATGCAGGCCCTATTGAGGCACTTTTATAGTTTTATAGTGAAGTACTAGGCTATCTGCCCTTGTGGACCTTTTTAAGTCTAGTCAGTTTCTCTTTTGGTGCTTGAATTAATCATAATAATAATAATATATAATATAATGTAATATAACGTAATGTAATAAAATATATAATATAATATAATAATAATATAATATAATACAATCATTATCTTAGACATTGCCCGTTCGATTCTCAGTTGGAGCGTCTTCTGTGTGGCGACATGCGTGAATGGGCATTGCTTCATTGAAGGTTGTGCGTTAGGCCCGGCAAGCCAGCACATAAAGACTTTACTGCCAATCATTAGTGGACCGGAGTTCCTCTGTGGTGACCCCTAACCGGGAAAAGCCGAAAGACACAAACAAACAAACAAACAAACAATCATTATCTTACCATGATTATATAGAACCACTAGTGAAAAGAG
Source organism: Protopterus annectens (assembly GCF_019279795.1). Lineage (NCBI taxonomy): Eukaryota > Metazoa > Chordata > Ceratodontiformes > Protopteridae > Protopterus > Protopterus annectens. Next base: position 734,566,567 of record NC_056731.1, on the reverse strand, counting down.
ACTGTACACTAGGAAAAACTGACCAACTCTTTATATCCTACTCTTCAGTCAAATTGGGAAAAGGGGGTTCAAAAGTGACTTTTTAAAGATGGTTATCTGACTACATTTCTCACATAAAAAAGGAAAAGAGTTTGTTTCTGCCTGGCACTCCCAAGGCTCATTCTTCTAGGGCAGTTGCTACTTCTGCAACATATTTTTATAGGGTCCCCATCAATGACATGTGGGCTGCAGCAACTTGATATAGTGTTCATACTTTTACCTTGTACTGCAAACTGGACCTGCAGTCTAGGTCCAAAGCATCCTTTGGTTCAGCCATTCTTTGGAATATCCTCCCATTAGACCACACAAGTTTTGGAGTAGCTAGGTCTCTGCCCATCAGTTGATGATGGACGGAAGAGACAACATGATAGATATGTGTTGTCTGTTTCCCCTCCTCCTCAACATTTCTTTACCTCTGTCCCCTACCAGTTTTCATTTTGTATAATTTCTTGGCTCTGGGATGACCACACTATCTCAGCAGTGCATTGTCATCTTACAGCTATGGCCTGTATCCCAGGTATACCTTTATGCTTAGGCAGGATTTTTCCCTTTGTGGAGATATAGATGTCCTGCAGTGTACTAAGTGGGCAAACTCAATCTGAGGTAAATCAGTACATGGAGTGGGATTATGGAAAAGGGGAAACACCTAAACCTTGTTTCCAGAAATCTGTAGAGTAGCCAATTTCAGATCCATTCAGGTCCAAAGACCCATAGCAGACAAGACAGATCTGTTGTTCTTGTATGTGCATAACTTTCGATCTGATGCTGTCCTTTTCATTCTTCCTCATTAATGGGTTTGGATTTGATCCTCTGATCCAACTCAGCCACATATACCAGAGTTCGGATCCAGCTCTCAAGCTTCTCCCTCTACCCATAATGCTCTACTCTATCCTTTTTGCCTCAGATCTCATTTGCCATCATCATCGTTAGGGGTCTACCTGATATTATCGATTTCTCACTTACCCAAAAATTACATTCACGAGATGACTTCACTGAAAACTTATTTTAACGAACACCCAGATCATGGAAGTTATACTCCGGGAAACTAACCGCTTGGCCACCATGGTGAACTTTGCCCTTTTCCTCACTGTAGTTCAATCTTGGACTTGGTATACTCATTTGTGTGTGTGGGGGGGGGGGTGCAGCCCCCCCCACACTTGGGTGGGTTTGATTTGCTTTGTTTTTTTGTTTTTTTTTTTTGTGGTGGGCAAGTGGTTAGTTTCCCTGAGTGCAACTTTGGTGATCCAAGGGTCTGTTAAAATAAGATTTTGGCAAAGTCATCTCATGAACATAATTTTCAGGTAAGTGAGAATTTGTTAATACAAAACAGACCCAGTGCTTAGATGTAGGTTCTGCTCTCAAGCATTGTAAACAAGTTTTCTTATTATTCTTGACAGTTAGAATTTCTCTATTTTTTTTTCCCTAAACTTTGAATTTATTCTTACAACCTCACTCTTAGTTGTCACTGGTGTTAGGGATTCCTTTCCATTACCTTTTACTTCTTCTTTATATCCTAAGCCCTCGGATCCTAAAGCCAGTACCGCCCACAGAAGCCATACACCACTCAAACCTATTTCTCCTTCCCTACCCATGCAGTTTTTCCATACTCTGAAGACACATTCTCGGCCCCCTTCCACAGCATCTTCTAGGTCTTCCAGAAGTGTGCCAGAGATGGATGTGTATAGGATGATATGTAAATTCCTCAGAGCTCAGATCCAGGTGAGGATTCTGCCTGCCCCGTCCCCTGCTGGATCCATGAGTGTGCCTATGGAGTCCATTACTTTTCCTTCTACATCTGACCCATGGTTTCAGAGTCCCAGGATCTGAGATCTCCGAGAGGTTCGGCGCTGGATCTGAAGAAATTTACTTATTCTACTCCAACGATTTCCCTGACCGGTTCTGCTCCAATACCCTCAGATCAGAGCAGGTCTCAGAGCCAAGATGTCAGTGGAGAGTCCAAGGTGTTGGGTTCGGCTCTGATTTTTTCGGATCCGTCCCTCCCTCCTGGAGCTTCAGCCCTGGACAACTCAGATCTGATTCTCCCCTTGAGGCTTGTATCCAGGGGTTACCCCAGCATACCTTCTTCAGAAGTTTCAGCTCCGAGGAGGGGGTTCCCCTGCTCCCTCGGCATTCAAGGTGGTAGAAAAGGCTTTTTCTCACCATAGAGAACTGTTGTCTCAAGTTTCAGATTGTACCTCTTTTCCTTCATTCTCTCTGAGCTCTGAATCCATCAGACCTGCTCCACAGGGACAGCCAGTTCCAGTTAGTCACCAGACAGTTTCACTAGAGGAACTTCCACTCTCTTCCAACACCTGCTCTGAACATCCCACAGAAGAGGTCCCTCAGAAGAGGATATGTAAGAGAAGACACACAGAGTCCCCTATGGAGTCTCTCATGGAAGACAGTGATTTTGATGAGGGAGAAGGATCTCCCAGATTGCCATCTGATGACATCTCCTTTGGAGATATTCTTAAAATCTATAAGTAGAAAGGTGGTTTGTCATCCCCTACTCCTTCTCTTAAAGAATCTGTATTCCTGGAGGCTTTTGGTTCTGGACCATCTATGTCTTGGGTGACCCCTCCCCCTCAGCGGAGAAACTTATTGGCCTGGATTTTCGCTGGGCATGGATGGAACTGGATACTGTCAAAGCCACTCCCAAGGACCCAGTCAAGTTTTTGACCCCTCCTTTGGACAGACCTCACTGGAGCAAAGGAGTCCCTGTTGATGCTGTGTAGGTGGCAGCTGCCACTAAGAAAGAGCTAGCAGAACAGAGCTGTTCTGTCCATCCACCAAACAGGGAGTCCAGAGAGTTGGACAGATTTGTAAAGTGAGTGTTTGTCTCAGCTACCTTTGCTCTGAGGCCGCTTAATTATCTGGCACATTTTATTAGGTTGCAGAGAGATTTGATTAAAGAACTAGCAAACTCTCTCTCTGAATCAATGTCTGTAGATAATGCAGTACCTTGTGTGCATGCAGTTGTATGCATTCAGGCTTGGAGACAGACATGTGGGGCTGGTAGCCTAGGGGAGACCCAGACAAGACCCCACGCCTGAAGCCAGGGCTGGTATGGTGGCTGTTTCAGGGAGGAAGCTACCCTGTAGCAGTGAGTCTGAAGGTGAGACATAGCTGCTGGTAGGTGCTGATGTTCCCTTGGGCTGAATGACTGCAAGGGCAGAAGTGAGTGGTAGTATCCAGGCTGACAGTGAGGCACAGCTGTCAGAAGATGCCAGACTTCCTGTGGAAGGGCAGCTGGGAAGGGTCACAAAGGCAGAGTTGAAACAAGCTCAGCTCTCAGACTCTACACTAAGAGGCTTGAGGGAGGTAGCTTGGGAGGCACCTGATTCTCAAGGAAAAGGGGAGTCTGTATACTGGAATAAAGAGAGTGGACCCCTGAAGGCGGGCGAGAATGTCTGGCACTTCAAGCCATAGCCCATGACATTCCTTTTGCAGATCATATGGTCATAAATCATACCAAGAGACATATGCAGAACTTTTATTGGCCTGGGATTGCAAGGGATGTAACAGGGTACTGCAGGACCTATGAGCAGTACCAAAAAGTAGGCAAGGCAGGAGACACGGTCAAACCTCCTTTGATGCATTTGTGATTTGTGATTGAGGAGCTATTTCAGAAGGTAGCTATGGATATTGTGGGACCTTTGAAAGCCCTGAGTTCCACAGGGAAGGAATATATCCTGGTGGTAGTAGATTAAGCTAATACATACCCTGAGGCAGTGGCTCTTTCCTTCATCAAGGCAGAGAAGATGGCAAATACTTTTCAACAGGGTAGGTTTCCTGAGAAGAATACTGACTGACAGAGGTACCAATTTCATGTCAGACCTGCTGGCTCATCTGTGGGAGCGCTGTGTGGTGAAGCACCTAAAGACTACCCCATACCATCCCCCCAGACTAATGGTCTTGTGGAGAGGTTAAATTCTACACTAAAGACCATGCTACAGGCATTTGCAGACCAGTATAAGAGGGAGTGGGACAAATATTTGCCCCATCTGCTGTTTGCATACAGAGAGGTACCCCAGGAATCCTCAGGTTTGTCACCCTTTGAGTTGTATGGGCATTGGGTGAGGGGGCCTTTAGATTTGATTCATGATGAGTGGGAGGGTGAGTGTGAATCCCACAAGAAGTCTGTTGTGGCATATATCTTAAACCTTAGGACAAGTTTAGGGAGGTCATGGGCTTGGCCCAGGAGAACCTGGCAGGAGCCCAACAGCAGAAAGAGGTCTGGTGTGAAAGGAATGCTCGAGCCTGAGAGTATGCTGTGGGACAGCAGGTTATGGTTATCATTCCTGTCAGACACATTAAGCTGCAGGCAGCTTGGGAGGGACCCTTCGAAATGGTAAGAAAGGCCAGTGATGTTAACTACTTGGTAAACTTGCTAGGCAGGAGGCAGGGGCACAAATTGTACCATGTTAACATGATGAAGCCTTACCATGATAGGGAGGCCCTGCTGCTGAGTACTTGCAGTGGATGGCAGGAGAAGTCTGGTTAGTGATGTCCTCAGTGAGGCTTGGACTGACACCTCAGTGGAAGGGGTAGCAATGTCCCAGCGGCTATCCCCAACCAAGGTTTGAGAAATCTGAGCAGTGTTACAGGAGTTTGGGGGCATGTTCACTGGGAAACCTAGGTGCACCCACCTGGTGCAGAACCATGTGGATACAGGACCCCAAAGGCCTATCAAGCAGCCCCCTTAAAGAGTACCTGAGTGAGTCAGACAGACTCTGAAGGAGGAGATACAGGAAATGTTGGAACTGTGGGGTAATCCAGGAGTCCAGCAATCCCAGGTCCTCCCCAGTGGTGCTGGTGTGAAAGAAAGATGGTAGCACCAGGTTCTGTGTGGACTGCAGAAAACTAAATAGTCACACAGAGTCAGATGCTTACCCAATCCATAGGACATGTGAAGACTTAGTGCAACTGGGTTGGGATAAGTATCTGAACACTACTGACCTGACAAAGGGCTGCTGGCATTTGCCCTTGACTCCCACCACTAGAGAGAGGTCAGCCATTGTGACTTCTTTCAGATTATATGAGTTCACAAAGATGCCCTTTGGGTTGAAAAATGCCCCAGCAATGTTCCAGAGGCTGGTAGAGTGTATCTTCGCAGGAGATTATGCCCTTGCTTACCTGCAATATTGCCATCTACAGCCATTCCTGGCATGAGCACCTTCAGTATGTCAGGGAGGTCCTGGGCAGACTGCATTAAGCCCAGTAAGTGTCAGGTGGGTATGGCAGAGGTCTCCTACCTAGGACATAGAGTGGGGAGTGGTAAGATCAGGCCAGAACCTGCCAAAGTGGAGGCTGTTCAGGCGTGGCCTGCCCTTGTTACCAAAAAGAGGTGAGGGCATTCTTGGGAACAGCGGGGTACTGTGGAGAATTTGTTCCCAATTATAGTACAGTAGCTGCTCCCCTCACAGTCCTGACAAGGAAAAACAGGCCAGATTAGGTAGTATAGACCCTAGCATACAAGTAGGCATTCCATAAGCTTAAAGGGGCTTTGGGAGGACCCCCTGTGTTAGCCAGTCCAGATTACAGCAAAGAATTTGTTGTGCAGGTGGATGCTTCAAACCATGGGGTGGGGGCTGTACTCAGCCAGGTTTTCTCAGAGGAAGAAGAGCACCTAATTGTATATCTCAGGTGTAGACGCCAACCTAGGTAAGAATGCTATGCAGCAGTAGAAAAGGAATGCCTAACCATAGTATATGGGCATTGCAGAAACTTCAACCCTATCTGTATGGAAGGAAATTCACTGTAGTTACAGACCACAATCCCTTAACATGGCTACATCGAGCCAGCCAGCAAAATACCAAGTTTTGAAGGTGGAGCTTAGGTTTGCAGGCATATGATATGACAATGCAGTGTCCTAGTGGGATCAGCAGTGCCAGTGCAGATGGTTTCTCAAGCCAGGGTATGGATTAATGTTCCCAGATAAGCTCATTTCCCTCAAGCCACATTTCTCAAGGGTCACTTGAAAAACTAGCTTGAGTCTTCAAAGGGGGAGAGATGTTGTGACAAAGGGAGATACTGCCAGCACAGCTATCTGGAATTTTGTAAATAATCATATGTCATTTGTGAATATCAACATGATTTTTATAAGATGCTTGTGTTACAACTTTATTAGAACTGTATGTTATGTGTATATCAAACTTGCTTGTATAGACATATGTTGAAAAGGATATTTGCAAAATGCTTGTGTTTAAAATGGATCCACTGTGTGCCCTACTGAAAGTGAACAGAAATGTACATGCACTATTGTAGCTGTTTAAATGTATGTTCTAACAGTGGAAACTGGAATGCAGGATGTTGACTTCAGGAAAATAACTGACATTAAATTACTTTATGGCTAGGCCATAAAAAGATGGTATTTTTCAATTTCAGTGCAGCAGGAGATGTCATGTCTGTACTAGGGAGTTTTCTGTATTGTCTTTAAGGTGAAATAATTACTAGTTTTGAAATGTGATGGCATGCAATTGTTTTATGACGTCCAGCATCTGCCAAAGATCTGAGGTCTATCTATTTTCACAGGTTGAAGCTAAATACTGCTAGCTTCCATCAGTGGGTGTTTCACCTGGGGTAGAGTCAGATGACAAGAAATTATGTTATTCTGCAAGTTATCACAGCAATAATATTTGAGATATTAATTTGAGAAGTCTCTTAGAGAGACAGGGCATTCTGTATTATGTCTTGGACCTGACAACAACAACAGGAACCATTCACCACACATCTGCCTTGCTCTGATGAAGTAAGCTTCTAGGGAACAGTACAGTTCTCTTGGGTATAGCCAGGAATATAGCAAAGCTTCATTTAGATATTTTTCTTTCTTTATTTGAGACTGTCCTGCAATGTTGTTTTGAATATTTTCTGTGATTTTGAACTGTGATATTACTGTGAATATATATATATACTATTTTCTTGTTCTTTTATTATTTATTATTAAATATATTTAAACCTTTCATTGTGGCTGATCTGTCTAAACATATGTAAATTTTGAGAGCACTTGCATATTTATTTGGTGACACTGTGTAGGCCACTTTTAATAGCCTTGCTCTTGGTCAAAGTACCATTTGTATTAATATTAATATTTTGGACACTTTTTGTTAAGGGCCTTAAAGTAGCTGAAAAGGAGTTGGCTGGTAGCAGTGATACCTTATAGTCTGAGGAAAAAGGGGGCATAGCTAGTAAACATGTGTCAACCTTTCCCAGGTGTGTGTGTTTGTGTGTGTGTGCACGCGTGCATGTGTGTAAATCAAATCTCATAAGAGTGTGTGTGTGTGTGTGTGTGTGTGTGTGTGTGTGTGTGTGTGTGTGTGTGTGTGTGTGTGTGTGTGTGTGTGTGTCAGCTACTTGGGCAGGGACACGAAGGACTGGTTGGACAGAGAGAGTGCTGGAGGTCTTGGCTTGGCCACTCAGCTGATATCTCAGCTCTATAGCTGTGCCAGTGGGGAGTCTTCTTGGGGATCTGGAGAAAGAGGTAGAAACCAGCCCCAGACAGACTATGGTCTCTGTGTGCCATTAAGTGAAACTGCACTTGGTGAAGAACTGGATCTGGAAATACTGTGTGTGTACATGTCATTCTTCCAGTGTATGCCCCCACTGGTGCCAGTGGTGAGGATTTAGGCTCCTTAATTACTGGTCCAGTGGTGGGGCATCACAGATGTGATGACGTGAGTTATCGCATCGCCAGCTCTCCCAGGAGAAGTAAGGCAGTGGATGTGTAACATGTGCCAGCACAGCTAGCTGGAATTTTGTAAAGATTTATGTCTCATTTGTATATCAAACTAATTTGTACAGATGCTTGTGCTGAAGATGTATTTAAAGCTGCTTATGCTAAAAATGTACTAGTAGTGGGTCCTGCTGGATTGAAAAGAATTACACCTGTGTGTCAGACTGTATTGTAACTGTTGAAATTAATATATTGTAATAGAGGATACTGGAAGAGAAGAGGTTAATCTCAGTCCAGCTAACTTTGAAAAATAGTCTGAAATTAAATTACCTGGTAGGCCATAATGATTGTATCTTACAGTTCTGATTGCAGCCAGAGACAAAATGTCTGTGAAAACCAGGACTAGGAATCCTACTTTATTCTCCTTGGAGTTAACTAATTGCTACTGCAAGGGTGGACGATTTGAAATGGTTTTATAGCTTCCAGATGCTGTAACATATCTTAGCAAAGCTCTGTGGGTGGGTGTTATGAAACATATTTGCTAGATTCTGGTTCAGTTTTTAGTAAAGGGGGTTGTGAGGGGACCAGAATTCAGCTGACCAGATGTATATGATGTCATTCTGTAATCCACCTCTGAAATGATGTTTTAATACTAGCTGAGACAAAGTCTTAGGGCAGTCTGTTTTTGAAACCTAACAAAGAAGGCTCACTTACCCATTTCATCTTGCTTGCTTTAGTAAGTAACCAGGGAATAGTAATTCTTTAGATCATTCAGGAAAATATAGTGAGATTAGTCAAGTACTGTTTTTCTAAATTTATTTGAATCTATCCATCTGTGTCATTTTTAATATTTCTTGTGATTGAAACTCTGGTGTTTATTGTAAATAGATATTTAATATTTTCATGTTATTTTATTGTTTATTATTAAATGTATTTAAAGTTTTCATTGTGGCTGGTCTTTGTGAGAATATTTTAACCTTTGAGAGGACTTTTATATATTTGGTGACACTGTGGCAGCTTCTGAAAGCCTTGCTGCATTGGTCAAACACTACCATTTAGGAATATTTATAATAAAAAGGAAGGAAGCTCTATAGCAGTACATTTTCATGATAGTAATAGTAAAGGCTCACAAGGAACTATTTTAGAGAAAATGTGTCACTTTTTGATGAATGTCTTCTTAAAAAAACGCTTTTAACTAAGGAATCGGTGTAGATTTTGAAATTTAATACTCTGTACCCACATGGGTTAAATGAAGAATTAAATTGGAGAATGCTTATTTAATTGTTTGTTAATTGGTTATAGTATTTTAGGCAAGTTTTGTGTGATGCTCTTTACTCCTTGAAGGCTTTTTTTGGGCAGAGACGTCAGCTACAGAGATTTTACAATAAACCTGTGTTGGATTCACTGGCTGGTTGTATTTTATATTTTTCATTTGTGGTGTTCGTTTTTTATTTCTATTCATGGCCAGTGATCCACAATACAACTTGCCGCGTGTTTTTCTTGAGACCATTGGAGATGGCTCACAGATGTCCTTGGACAGCTTTCTAAATAATAATTCGGATCGAAATTTACAGGCCAATCATGGGGCTGGTAACATTCAAACTATGTGTACTACATGGGACAAATGGGAAGAAGAAAGAAATAAACATTGCCATAATCCGTTCAACAATGTGGGAAGAAAGTTACCTTTGTCTTTATCTGAAGAAAGCAAGTCTCTTTTCAAGCAGTTAGAAAAATGTGTTTGGAAAGAGACCTCTACTTTCTTTAATTTGTCTGGTTTGGAAAAATATCTGGATTTGGACATTACACCTAGAGGGTTGAGAGTATTTAAGGATCCGACTCTGCCCTTTGATCTACAAAATGCTTCTGATATACAATTTCATAAACGTTGGGTAGCAACAAGTGCACTTCAGAATGGGTGAATATCCTGTTAGAGCATGACAGGGTTAAGCAGAAAGAGTTAAAAGATCAGATTAAAAAAGTGTGTAATACTTTGTCAGCAGGCACACATGCTCAAGTGCTTGATGCTTTTCTCAATGACATTAATTAAAAACTAAAAGATTATGAAAGGGAACTAGTTGAAAGGAAGAAGTGAAAACTTCTGTGAGATCTCCATGGCTATGAAAATGGGAAGGCATTTATTTCAAAGGCCAATCGGAAGAAGGCTCGCAATCATGTGAGGTTTCAGAGGGCAGAAGATGGTTTTCAAATGAACAATTCCTCGTTTTCAGCATCAGATGGACATTACACTTCATGTGATGAAGAGGCAGAAAACCAAGAGGAATACCCTCTTTTACCGTCAGCTCAGCAACTGGAACGACATTATCAAACCTTTCGGAATGATGCTAACAACTACAGGGGAGGAAGGCAAGGCAGAAAACATGTTCGTGAACAAGGACATTTTCAAAGGGACTCCTACCCCCAGAGGGGGTATAAAAGAGGTAAAAGATAATTTGATACCTCGATTGAGTGAGAGTTATATTTTAAATATTTCTGGACATGTCTTTTCTGATTGTGAACTTGCAGTTTTGAACCACGGCCTAAAATTTATTCCCACTGTGGTACCTTGTATTCATGACATCAAATGTGATGTGTTTAAATTTAGTAGAAAACTACATCTAAAGCATTTTTTTAGAAAAGCAGATATAGATGATAATTTGATAAATTGTAATGAGAGTGTGAATATGTCATGTGAAAGCTTTTTTACATGTGAATCTGACAGTTTATTTAATGCTTATTGTAGGTTAGATACCAGTAATGTTTACACGAAAAGTGTTTTTTTACCTCCATTTTTAAATGAAGTAGTTCATTTTTCCAATATGTTGAATTATGCTATTGAAGATGTGTTTAATAATTTTGTTAAAAATAGACAGCATGTTGATTATAACTTGTCTATTACAGAATGGAAAGCTCTTCAAGCTTTAGGTAAAATGAAGGATGTAATCTTTAAACCCTCAGACAAAGGGAATAAGCTTGTCATTATGCATTATACTCAGTATATGGCTATGTGTATTGAACATTTAGAGGATGGTAAAATCTATGAGAGAACTGACATGTTGGCATATAATGAAGCAATTGCTGAGCATGTTGAGTTATTGCACAAGGGTAATAGACTTGGTTATTTCTCTGAAACTGATATTAAGAAGAAGTTTAATATAGATGGATGTAAAATGGCATATTTTATTGCCACCCCAAGATTCATAAAAATTTAAATAGCCCACCCGGAGGCCTATAGTCTCGGGTTGTGAATATTTCACCCATAAACTATGCCTTTTTTACATAGTTATTTAGCACCTGTAGTATATACTTTGCCATCTTATATTCGAGATATATTTGATTTTTTGCAAAAGATTAATGGTATTAAGTGGAACAGCAACATGTATTTTTTTACATTAGATGTTAAAAGCCTCTGTACGAATATCAGCCATAATTTTGGCATGGAGGCTTTGAGATTTTTTAGGTATCTCACCAGTGACAGAATATATAGTAGAATTTGTATATTTCTGTCTTACACATAACTTTTTTGAGTTTAATAATAATCTTTTTTAAGCAGAGACAAGGCACAGCAATGGGGGCTGCTTTTGCCCCCGTGTATGCTAATCTAAGCATGGGCCTTTTTGAGAATGAATATTTCTATAGGAATAAGTTTTTTTGTCAGCATGTTATTAGGTACTACATGTATATTGACAATTTCATTTTTATAGCTGAGGGGGGGGGGACAGGATTTAGTAACAGAATTTGTTAGTTCTCTATATAATAATAGACATGGTCTGCAATTTGATGGCCTTAATATAGGAATACATATTCCTTTTCTGGATGCAGTCATTGGTATTAGGAATGGTTCTGAACTAATGACGTCAGTGCACAGAAAGTTTGATCACGGTACACAGTTTGTTCATGGCCATAGTTGTCATCCTACACACACTATGGAAGCACTTCCTTATGGTGAGATGCTTAGAATATCTAGGTTGTGCAATAAAATGTATGATTTTAAACAAGAATTGGGTAGAACTGTAGACATGTTTGTTAAAAGAGGCTATAGCAAAAGCCTAATTGGAAAGAGTTGGAAGAAATTATGTAATAATTTTGACAAAAGAAATTGTCATGCTAATAGACAGTCCTTGGACCCTTACAAAATGACTGACAGAGAATATAAGGAATTTATTTATTTCGTTACAACATTTGGATGCTTTAGTTCAAAAGTTGTAGAACAAATAAAATATTAGTGGAAGTACTTGTGTTCTTTGAAAAATGTTTCTGCATGGCTTGATGGCAGGTTGGGAATCTCCTATAGAAGGGGTAGGAACATACAAAATTTTATTGTGAGAGGAAGATTTTGTACCTCGGCTATGAAAATAGATCAGAGGTTGAACATCAGGGAAACCACTTGCTGTAATAAATGCAAAGCTTGTAAATTTGTAGTAGAAAAAAATTTCCAAGAATTAATAATATTCCCTTTGAAACTTGGAATAACTTCACTTGTGATACTCAGGGTGTTGTCTACGCCCTCAGATGCCCTTGCAATGTATTTTATATTGGGGAGACCAAGAGGGCATTCAAAGTGAGACTACTAGAACATGTAAGGGATATTTATAATAAAAAGGAAGAAAGCTCTATAGCAGTACATTTTCAGCAGTTTCATGATAGTAATAGTGAAGGGTTACAAGGAACTATTTTAGAGAAAATAAATGTGTCACTTTTTGATGAATGTCTTCTTAAAAACAGCTTTTAACTAAGGAATCAGTGTATATTTTGAAATGTAATACTCTGTACCCACATGGGTTAAATGAATAATTAAATTGGAGAATGCTCATTTAATTGTTTAATTGTTAATTGGTTATAGTATTTTAGGCAAGTTTTGTATAATGCTCTTTACTCCTTGAAGGCTTTTTTTGGGCCGAGATGTCAGAGACAGAGATTTTACAATAAACCTGTGTTGGGTTCACTGGCTGGTTGTATTTTATATTTAATATTTTCATGTTCTTTTATTGTTTATTATTAAATGTATTTAAAGTTTTCATTGTGGCTGGTCTTTGTGAGAATATTTTAACCTTTGAGAGGACTTTTATATATTTGGTGACACTGTGGCAGCTTCTGAAAGCCTTGCTGCATTGGTCAAACACTACCATTTGTATTAGTATTAATTTTACTAAGTATAATTGGATACTCTGGTAAGAGTCTTAGAGTAACTGGCTTTGGAGTGTTCTGGTGGCAGTATCTATCCTATAGTCTGGGCAGAGGGGGCATAGCTGGTAAATCTGTGCCAGCCTTTCCCAGGTGTGTGTGTGTATGTTTGTGAAAATCAAATCTCAAAAAGTGAGTGTCAACTACTTGGAGCAGGGACACAGAGCACTGGTTTCATAGAGAGGGTGGAGGGCTTGGCTTGGAACACTTGGCTGAGGATTCAACTCTACAGTTGTGGTCAGTGTGGAGTCTTATTTGGGACCTGGTAAGAGAGAGGGAAAGCCAACACCAGGACGGGAATGTGTTCCCTGTGTGCTCTTAAGGGAAATTGTGATTGGTGCAGAAAGCTGCATCTGGAAATACTGTGTGTGTGTATATGTTTTTTTTTTTCCAAGTGAACATCCCTCACCAGCATCCTATGTGAGGATTGAGACTCCTTGTTCACTGGCCCAGAGGAGGGGTGTCACAGGGCCATCAGTTAAGAATATGCTTACTCACAGCAAACAAGAAGGAAAGACCCTCTCTGCCATAGGAATCAAGTTTTCTACCCCTAAACAGACCTTCTCAAGAAACCAACGAGGTGGTGAGAAGATGTGGTTCCACAAGTCTTAGGGACCTTTCTAGGAGTCACGTGGGGATAATTCTTCGAGAGACAGAGAAGGAAATTTTGATGGTAGATATCTCTCTAGAGGCAGAAAAGGTGCTTAGAACCAGGGCTTTATAGATTCCTTTTCAGACAGGCCCTGTCAAAGCTCCTGAAGTGTTGTCCAACTGTTGAACTCTGGAGGCAGTGGGGGGGGGGGTCGATTCTCTTTGCATCTAGATGCCTGGACAAATATCACAGCAGATTTATGGGTGCTAAAATAATATCCAGAGGTTACTACATACCATTTTCCTTTCTTCCTCCTTGTCTAAGGAAGAAACTTCCCGACATTCTACCCAGTCAGAGGAAGGAAGCAACACAAAAAATACAAAAGCTGCTAGAAAAAAAGAGTCATCCAGCAGGCCACACCTGACCAGATAGGATTCTTAACTTTCTCACACTTCTTTTTAGTGCTAAAAAAAAAACAGGCGACCTAAGACCTATTTTGGATCTAAGTGGTTTGAACCAGTATGTAAAGAAGGCAAAATTCCGAATAGTCACCTTTCAGTCCTTCCTCCCCTTTTTGTACAAGGATGACTGGATATGCTCTATTGACCTTCAGGATGCATACTATCATATAAAAAATACACAGATAATTCAGAAGACATCCTTATTTTGGCTGGGAGCCAGTCATTACCAATTCAGAGCTCTGCCCTTTGGACTCACCACAGCCCCCAGGGTATTTACCAAATGCATGGCAGTTGTGGCAGCTCACTTGAGGCTCAAAGGATTCCAGGTATTTCCATATCTAGATGACTGGCTCCTCACCACCCCCTCCAAACAACAACTTCAACAAGTCAGGGACTATTTGCTCCAGGTTTGCAATGCTTTGGGCATTTCAGTCAATCTTGCCAAATCAGAGTTGCTTCAGTTCAGAGCCTGGAATTCATTGAAATGCTTTTGAACACTACAGCTCAGGTGGCATCTTTACCTTTCCACTGCATTGCTTGTTTAAAACATCAGGTATAGGATATCCTTTCTTATCCTTCTCCTCCAGCAATCCTAGTGCTTTAAGCACTGGGATCTGTGTCAGCTGCCATAATGCTGCTTCCCCTAGCACGCTTCTTTATGTAAATTCTCCAGTGGACCTTAGCTGTACAATGGTCCATTCTACATCATCCTCTGTCTTTTCAAATAAAACTCAGACCAATTTGCAAGCGTCACATTCGTTGATGGATTCAGTCCAACAATCTGTTTATGGACAGACCTTTAGTTCTTCCGAATCCAGTTGCCACAGTAACCATGGATGCTTCCCAACTGGGGTGGGGGGACATTTCTTGGGAAGGACGATCCAAGGCATATGGTCTTACCCCCTGTGCAGAGAGGCCATGAGGGTTTGGGAATGAGCAATGTCTTCATACCACTTTCTTATGGCGGTGCACATCTCGGAGAAAACCAGAGTGCTGGCAGACGGACTAAGCAGATATATTCTGATGCTTCACGAGTGGCCTCAGTCAGCTGGTAGTGAACATGATCTTCTGGCATTGAGGCCAACCTTGCCACCCCTCTCAACAACAAATGCAGCAAGTACTTTACTCTGATTGCCCTGAAGGGGAGTCACTGAGAGATGCTGTGCTTTGCCCTCGAGTGTCCTTTATGCTTACCCTCCTCTTCCACTAATTCCAAAATTCTTGCAAGAAGCAAGAAGGCTAAAGAGCTTAGTAATCCTCATTTCCCCTTCTTGCCTTGGCAAGTATGGTTCCCCTTTTTGCAGTCTCAACTTCCATACTGGAGCCTCTTCAAGATCATCTATTTCACCCATCAGAGATTCAACATCCCAGCCTTCATGCCCTCAAGTTAACCACATGGTTTCTCCACTTCCAGTAATAGACAGTCCAGGCTCTCTTCCCCAGTCCACAATATTATTTTGGCTTCCCAAAAAGTTTCTACCAAGAAAGTTTTTAGAAGCAAATGGAAAAGGTTTTCTATTTGAGCTTCTGACAAAACATCAACCCTTTTTCAACTCCATCTTCTGCTATTCTTCATTTTCTATCAACTCTTTTTAACAAAGGAGCCAATTTTTCTACTTCATTTGGCAGCAATTTCTAATTTCCATCCAGGAAGTACATCTCTCTCCTGGCTTCTTCCAGATTGTGTAAAGCATTTATGAAAGGCATTTTTCTTCTCAGACCTCCGATAAAGGATCCTTCACCACTTTGGGACCTTTACTGTGGTTCTTCAGAGTTTAACTCAGAAGCCTTTTCAACCATCAGACAAATGTGATCTAAAATTTCTATCATGGAAAACTGTCTTTTTGGTAGCTACAACTTCAGCAAAAAGAATTTATGAACTCAGACTCTATCAGCTAAACCCCCTTACAGTGTTTTTTTATAAAGACAGCTTTTTTTGTATGGACTAATCCTTCCTTTGTACCTAAAGTGGCCTCTGAAAATAACATCAACCAATCCATTAATTTACTTTTTTTCCCGAATTTTTCTAATAAGGTAGAATACTTGTTACATCTCCTTGATGTGCACAGACAACTGTTTTTATCTTAACAGAACAAAACAGTTTAGAAAGTCAGATCAGCTTTTTGTATCCTATTCCTCAAATCACCTTGGTCAGTCATTCTCTAAAGATACCCTAGCTAAATAGATTACAGACTGCATATCATTGATTTATTCTGAAAAAGGTTTAATTTTATCAAGACCTCCCTGAGCACATTCAGCTCGATCCTTGGTTACTTGATCAGCTTTTTGGTCAAGGACGTCTGTTGACAACATTTGTGCAGCAGCCACATGGTCCAAGGCTCATACCTTTGTTTCACATGACAAGTTCAATATCATATCTAAAAATAGAGTCACCTTTGGTTCAGCAGTACTCTGGAATATCCTGCCATGTGGGCCATCCAAGGTTTGCATAGCTAGGGACTCTCCCATTAGTGAGGAAGAATGAAAAGGACATCAGATTTATAAGTTATGTACTCACTATAACTTGGCATCTGTGTTGTCCATTTTCAGTCTTCCTCACCTTCTCTTCCATCCATCCACTGTCCTTTTTTCTTCTGGAATAACCTATTGGACTGTGTTTGGAACCTACTGTTCCAGATTTGAGCCATGTCTTTTTTTTTTTCTGTCTATCCTATTTCTCTCCAGCATAACTTGGAGATTAAGAAGCAAACACATTCTGAGGCAATGGGGATGGAGTAGACCATTATAGGTAGAGGATGGAGCTCGAGAGCTGGATCCAAAGTCTAGTATATGTGGCTGAGTTGGATCCAAGGATCAGATCCAAACCCATTAGTGAGGAAGAATGAAAATGGACAACACAGATGCCAAGTTATTGTGAGTACATAACTTATAATTTTCACTATGTGGGTTTATTTCTGGGGTTTGATGTCCACTTGTTCCTAAGGGAAATGCATCTGTTTACATGCTGGTATTGTGTGATGGTGTATGTTTCCTAGTATTCAGTATAGTTAACTGGGTTTGGTGACAATATGAAGCTTGTCAGTGTATCAATTAGGAGTCAGTAGCTTGTATTAGAGAAATTTCTAAAGGCACCTTGGGTGGAAGGGGTCCCTGGTTTCAATTTTATTTTGAAGGAAATAAAATGAAAGAATGTACTGTAATCCACAGGATAAATGCTCCGTTGTGCACTCCAGACAAAAATAATAGTAAAAATATCAAGTAAATCGTAACAACGAAGCAACCAAGGAACACTTAGTCTCTGAATCCTTTCAACATCAACTATATATTTATTTTATTTTTAAAACAGATAAGACGGTGAGCGCTTTCGAATTTAAGCTTCATCAGACCTTAAAAAGGTCTTTTTAAGGTCTGATGAAGCTTAAATGCGAAAGCGCTTACCGTCTTATCTGTTTTAAAAATAAAATAAATATATAGTTGATGTTGAAAGGATTCAGAGACTCCGTGTTCCTTGGTCACTTTGTTGTGACTATTTACTTGATATTTTTATTTTGAAGGAGACAGCTTTATGGTCAGTCCTAACAAGTGACAAAGGTACTTTTCTAGTCCCCACCTCACTCATCTCAAGTATTTAATTATCTAAAGTCTTCAGGAAAGCATTTTTGGAGGTTGCTATGCTTGTAGATCAAGGCACATCCCACCATGTTGTGGGTATTCTTGATGCCCTTGTTGTAGCAGCAACCACCAAGAAGGAACTAACTGAACAGAGCTCACCTGTCCATCCGCCGAACAGTAGTCTCGTGCAATGGACAGGTTTGGTAAGCGCATTTATGCCTCAGCTACATTTGCACTGTGGCGCATTTCACTCATTTGCAGAGAGATTTGGTCAAGGAGCTGTCCAGCTCTCTTGCAGAGACCGTATCGGACGAGGACTTCAAGAAAGTATCTCCCCAATTGGCTACTCTTGCTTCTGCGATTAACCCTTCCATGAAGTTCAGCTCCCATTCAGCAGAGGGTACCGCAAGGGCAGATGGCTCCGGTATTGCAGTCAGAAGGCATGCCTGGATGAGACGTTGTGAATATGCGGAACCTTTTAAGGTGTCCTTTGTCAGTGCCCCATTTAATGGCTCCTTCTTGTTTGAACCATCTGTCAAAGAGACTCTTACCCACAGCAAGCAGGAAGGAAAGACCCTGTCTGCTGTCGGGATCGATTTTTCTACCCCTCAGTGCACTTTCTCCAGAAATCAGTGAGGTGGTAAGAAGAGTTGGTTTTGAAAATCTCAAGGCTGTTTTCAGGATCAGTGTGGAGATTCTTCCTTCAGAGGCAGAGAAGGAAGTTTCAATGGTAGACACTGCCCCAGAGGAATAGAGGGGTCCGCAGAATCAGTCTTCAGAGAACCTTTCTCTGACAAGCCCTGTCAGTGCTTCTGAAGTGCTGCCCAGCTGTCCATCTCTGGAGGCAGTCGGGGGTCATTCTTCCCCGCACCTATATGCCTGGACCAATCTGACAACAAATGTGTGGGTGCTAAGCATAATATCCAGAGGTTATTACATTCCCTTTTCCATTTAGCCTCCGGTGGAACAAAACAAACTGCCCAACATTCCATCCAGTCAGAGGGAGCATGCAGTACAGGAAATTCAAAAATTTCTGCAAAAAAGAGTCATCCAAGAGATCCCAACTGAACAAAGAGGATTTAAAACTAACTCCCTCTTCTTTTTAGTGCCAAAGAAAATGGGGGACCTGAGAGCCATTTTAGATCTGAGCAATCTAAATCAACATATAAAGAAGTCAAAGTTCCAGATGGTTATGGTTCAGTCCATTCTACTGCTGTTGCACAAGGACGGTTGGATGTGCTCAATAGACCTTCAGGACACATATTATCATATCAAAACATGCAAACGCTCCCGAAGTCATTTGCAGTTCAGGCTTTGAGCCAGTCATTACCAGTTCAGAGACTTTGGACTCGCCACAATCCCCAGGGTGTTTACCAAATGCATGGCAGTAGTGGCAGCTCACCTGAGACTGAAAGGATTCCAGGTGTTTCTGTGTTTGGATGACTGGCTTCTCAATGCTCCAACCTGGCATCAACTACTTCAAGCCAAGGAGTATTTGTTCCAGATCTTCAGCTATCTGGACATTACAATAAATCTTGCCAAATCAAATATCTGCCCTGTTCAGAGGTTGGAATTCATTGGTGTTGTTCTGGATACAATGCACCTGATATCTTCTTTGACTCCTCGTTGCATAGCATCCTTGAGACACCAAATACGGGAAATAATTTCTTTACCATCTCCCTCGGGGAGATTGATACTTTATGCTCTTGGCTCTATGTCAGCTGTCATCAGCCTAGTGCCCTTAGCATGGTTCTTTATATGAGTCCTCCAATGGACCTTGGCTGTTCAGTGATCTGTTCTTTACCAACAGTTATCTGTTTTTTTCAAGTTGACTCCAATTTGCAGATGTCATCTTCAATGGTGGATTCATTCAGACGACCTGTTCCTGGGCAGGCCGTTCCTTCTTCCTCCCCCTATGACCACAGTGACCATGGATGCTTACCAACTTGGTTGGGGGGGGTATTTCAAGGGAAAGATGGTCCAAGGCATGTGGTCTTCCTCAGAGACCAGATTGCATCTCAACGTCCTAGAGATGAGAGCAGTTCTTCGAATGTTGCAAGCTTTTCAGGACAGTTTCCCCTGTGGGACAATTGCATTACCCACCAACAACATCAGTAGTCTGATATAGCAACAAACAAGGAGGAACATGTTCTTACCTGTTATGCAGAGAGGCCATGAGTGTCTGGGAATGGGTGATATCTTCAGACCGCTTTCTAGTTGCAATACATATACCAGGGAAAACCAACATTCTAGCATACAAACTCACTAGGTCCATTCTGATCCCTCACTAGTGCTCCTCAATCACAATGCCACAACACAGATGCCAAGTTATGGTAAGTATATAACTTTTAAATCCGAGTTCATCGGATCTGCAATGACAAACCATGGATACAAAGTTTTCCAATTCCATGTCTTCAGATCCTATTATCATCTCATCTAACAGTAGCAAGGCTATGGATCCGAAACCATCGGATCCTATGCCTAGCACATCATACAAGCTGAGGACTTGCTCACCCAAATTTGTGGTGGATCCTAACTCCCCTCGACTCTACTCTTCTTTTATGCAGAAATCTAAAAAGCATTCCAGACCTCAGTCCATCACATGCTCCATCAGGTCCTCCAGCAGTCTTTCTGAAGTGCATGTGGATAAGATAATATGAAAATTCCTCAGAGCTCAGATCCAGATGGGGGATATATTGGCTATATCTCCCACTGGATCCATGAGCCTTCCTACCACTGCCTGTACAGTTTTACCTCCTTCTCTGATCCGTCCTTCAGTTTTGGAACCTCAGAATCCAATAGTCCAGAGAATTCTAGTGTTGGATCTGAAGGGAATTAACTCTTTAACTCCAACAATGTCCTTGACTAGTTCTGCTGGGACCAGGGTTTACTCGGATGATGTCAGATCCATCTCTGCCCCTTGGGGCCTCAGAATTAGACAGCTTGGGTTTGGTTCCCTCCTCAAAGCATGTATTAGATGGGAATCATGATCTGCCTACACTGGACTGTTCAGCTTCAGTGTGGCTGGCCACAGCTTCTCTGGGTCTGTCTGCCTTCAAGGTGGTGGGAAGGGTCCTCCCTCTCATTCTAGGGATCCGGTCACTCATCTTCCCTCAGATTCTACCCCTCAACCCTCTATGGTTCAGAGTTCTGATTCCATCAGACCAACCCCACAGGGACAACCATTTCCTCCTAGCTTCCAGATGGTTCCCATTTAAGAACTTCCCCTCTCTTCGGGCACCTTCCCTGAACATTCCCTTGAGGAGGGTTCACCACAAGAGAAGATGTAAGAGGAGCCACATAGATCCCCCTTTGGAATCCCTCACTGAGGATATTGAGGAAGGGGAAGAATCCCCCAGGTCACCACCTGATGATGCCTCATTTGGAGACATTTTAGAGATCCTTAATCAGAAAGGTGGTTGGTCAATTGATAATCCTTTTCCTGAGGAGTCAGAATTTTTGACGGCTTTTGGTGCTGGCCCATATACATCTTGGGTGACTCCCCCCACTGATGAGCTTATTGACTTAGTCTTTTGCCAGGCATGGAAGAAGCTGGATTCTACTGAACCCATACCAAGCTGCCCAGATAAGTTTTTAGCCCCACCAAAGGATAAAACCCACTGGAGCAAAGGAGTCCCTGTCAATGCAATGTTTGTGGTGAAAGCCACCAAAAAGGAGCTAGCGAAGCTCCTTATATCCACCCCTAAGAGACAGTCTAGGGCACTGGACTGATTTGGAGCATATATTTGCTTCAGCAACCTTTCACTATGAGGTCTCTGAATTACTTGGCACACTTTACAAGGCTACAGAGAGATTTGACCAAAAAACTATCAAACTCTGTCTCTGGGTCTATGTCTGCAGAGGATTTCAAAAGATCATCTTCTCAGCTGGCCACTCTCTTGTCTATTTCCAATGCATTCATGAGGTTAATCTTTCATGCAGCAGAGGGTACCTTGTGGGTGGCTGGTTCAGGCATCACCATAAGGCGATATGCCTGAATGTAACTATGTAACTTTGCAGAGTCATTCGAGTCTTCTTTCATTCATGATCCATCTGATGGAGCATCCTTGTTTGGCCCTTCTGTAAAAAATATAGGAATTACATTTTCTGCCCCTCAGAGCCTCTGAGGTCACACCAGTTGCTACATATGCCTAGTCAGGTACATAGTGAAAGGAGCACTGTACTGTACTTTGGCCTTGGGATGTGCATTAATGATCTGATCCCTAGCAATGGTTGGGAAGATTGTGGTATGTGGCATTTCCTTTGAACTATCAGGGAGAAGGAAGAGAAGGGGAAGGAATATGAGCTGCACCTGTCAGCCAGACGATTGGCAATGGCATCCAATTTAGTGTGGGTGATGCCACTTACAGTAAGTTCTGCATGTTGTTATGTATTTCCCCTGAAGTTACTGACATAGCTGTAGAAAGCTTTGAGGTTGTCCTTTGCCTGAGAAGCTATTTTTTTCTTCAAATTTAGCCTTTCAAGTATTAATTAACCCTCTTAGCTGCCTGTTGAGATTGGTCAGGAGGCTTTTAGCATGTATGGCTTTGTTCCTCCTATGCTTGGCAAAGATTTTTTTTATTTTGTTATATAACCAATTGATATTGTGATCCCACTAGGGTAGCTTGCATTTTGAGTTTGTCTTATTCTTAATATGAGTGGACACAGCTCACTCTATACAGCTATCACTATGGCTGTACAGAAATTTTGTGAATAGCTCAGCATACGACATGGTGTTTACTGGCTTTAAGGGTGCTTGGAATTTAGCCAAGGTTTTGCTTAGTAGGGAGAGGTTAGCCCTGGAATAGTTCCTAAAGGTTGTTGGTTTCGCTGGATCCCCATATTTAATTATTTCAAGTAATAATGCCATCTGATCAGATCTTATGAGCAAAGACATAACATTGGGTGAGGAACATCAGACCCCACATGTTCATGAGTACAAGATGAAGGGTGTTTGTACCACTGATCGGAGAATGGACCAACTGTTTCAGGATGTTGTTATTAACAAAGTTTAGGAATCGCTGGGCTTGTGCATCAGAAGTGATGTAAGATTCCCAATCTACAGAGGGGTATTTGAGATCCCCCATGAATATTGTATTAGGTTGAACGGTGAGGGACTCTAGTACATTGAGACAGGTAGTATGGGTTTCCTGGAGTAGGAGGACCTATAGGTTGCAAGGATATGGTATGAGACCTTGTTTTTGGTGAGTTGCACATGTATGAGTTCCAGTGGGACATACAATTTAACTAGTCTAGATGTGAAGTTGGTTTTAATATCGACTGAGACACCTGTACCTTTAGTTCCCACCTGTGCAGTAGCTGGTCTAAAGGTATGAAAGGCATTATAACCATGCATTGCTGGGGTACTGTCCATGACTTTAAACCATGTCTCCGTTACTACATAGATGTCTACACTCTCCAGGGAGTGGAGTTTCTTGTAAGACTGAGCAGTACCACCTTCATATATTCCTTCATAGGTTCAGTTAAGTTGGTAGGTGTATCTGCTAGGCATTGCCTAATAAAGGCACTGTGTGGCTGGAAAAGGTCTTTGCCAATGTCTGAAAACCTAGAAGGGATAAGTGCAGACCAACTCTGGCAAAGCAGAATGGTCTGTCAGCCATGACCTCCCAGGCTTTCAAATATTGTACCCACTTGGATTGAAACCAGAAGCTAAGCCAGTTGTTAAAATCATTCATTTTCTGTTGGTAACATGGCATCATCCTTGGAGAAGGTAGTGTGCTGCTTATTGCTAGGCTCATACCTGCCTGAGACTTAATCAGCGAGCATGATCATTTCTCACTTCATATAGTCAAGGGAGGTACATCTCAGGTCATTAATACCCACATGGACTATAACAGAGTCATACTGGTACCTGTGGTTCAATGACCTTGGGTGCCTGTGTGACTTGATGTATCCTAGCCTCAAAAAGGCAGCTAACTGTGACTGTCTCCTTACTCAGTCTGGTGAGGGGAAACATCGGTGTGCCTCACTATAGAATCACCAATGACCAGGAAATTTGGTTGTGCACTGCTTTGCTGTAAGGGCTTAGTAGTAGAGATTTGGGTACAGTGTTACTTTTTGTAGATGTGGGTGGTGGTTTAACAAAGTATTTATGTGATGGCTGAGGACCCTTTCTTTGATTGTACTGTACAAGAGGTCTTGGTGTTTTAGGAAGATTACCTGTAAGTGCCTCAACATAAGCAGTTTTATGTGTTGTGTCTTTTCCCTGTGCAACAGATGTGATACAAGTGTCATGGAGAACCTCTATAGCATTAGTTTTGGACACTTCTTCCATTCCTGTAGGCATTACTGTTATATTTGGCATGTAGTTTTCACATACCGCATTTTATTCTCACTCGTACATTTTAGGTTTTGGTGGATCATTTGATTCTACAACATTAATATTCTGTTGCTTTGCATTTTCCCTCCATTTTTATCATATACTGAAAACAATTTTTTTATACAAGAAACAGCTTTATTAAATTATCACTTATGACATAGCCAATCATACATTTATTTAAATGAAAACAAATCAGATATCCAAGCAACAGCCACCCCTCAACAATACCCATGAATCACATATCTCACAAAATCAGTGTGCCTCACAACCACAGCCCTTAAGGCCAAATACACTTGTTATAGGGGACTCTATTGTCCGGCACACTGACGTCCTGCTCACCAGACTGAACAAGGAGAAGGTCACTGTAAGCTGCCTGTCGGGTGCCAGGATCTGCCACATAACGCAAGCACTCAGGTCACTCCAAAGCAAGTACAAGTATGACTCCGTCATTGTCCATGTTGGTGTGAATGACCTGAGACGTACCTCCCTGGACTACATGAAAAGAGACATAGAGGAGCTCTCTGACCATGTAGCCCAGGCTGGTATGACCCTGACCTTGAGTAGCATCTTGCCCTCACCAAGAATGATGCCACAGTATAAAGACAAAATGATCAGTTTCAGCAATTGGCTAAAGTATTGGTGTCATTCAAAGGGGATCCAGTGTCTGTCAGCCTGGGATGACATGCTCGACAAGCCGCGTTGCTTCGCTAGGGACGGCTTGCACCTGTCACCCTTAGGCTTTTGTATACTGGCCAAGGCTCTTGCCACCCCCATAGTGCCTTTTTTAGGCAAGGCTCAAAGGACAAACCCACCTCCATAGACAACCCAAGGATAAAAAAACTAAAGGTAATGCTACTCAATGCCAGAAGTCTAAACCTCAAGATGCATGCACTCAAGGTTCTCCTCAGTATGGAGAAAATCGATGTCTGTGCAGTAACAGAAACCTGGTTCAAGGCTCCTGAGAGCACCCCAGCACTACCAGGTTATAACTCATACCATGCTTTTCGGCCCCAAAACTCGGACCGAAGCACAAAAAGAGGTGGAATATCTATATTCATCAAAGATACCTACACCTCCAGGCTAGTGGCACTGCACGAAGCATCGGAAACCATCCATGTGCAACTAACAGCGGGCAAAACTGCCTTTCTGTTTGTAGCCTGCTACAGAACACCCTCCCTATTACAGGAACCCCACTTGGCATTCCTGAGAACACTGGAGAATATGAAGGTCTCTCCAAGCACTATGTTATTGGGTGACTTCAACTACCCAAACATTGACTGGGAAAACTACTCAAGCCCAAAGACCCTTGCCCAACGGTTCCTTGAATTTATAAACTCTAACGCAATGGAACAACTGGTCACCACTCCCACAAGAGGGAACAACATATTGGACCTGGTCATCACCAACATGGGGACTCTATGTTCCACACCAGAGGTAAACCCCTCATTGGTAAGATCAGACCATAAACAAATTTCCCTGGACATCCATATCCCGTCCCCACCCCCAGCCAAGGAAATCACTGTAAAGAATTTCTCAAAAGCCAACTTTGCACTTCTCAAGACTGAAGTGGAATCCTTCAAAACCCCTGGGCCAGAGGATAATACAGCCCAATCCGCAGAATCCTTTACAAATGCATTCTATGAACACCTGCAGGAATGCATGGCTATCCCAAATAAAACCAAAACTCACTCCTCCAAAAACAGGAGACCGGTCTGGTGGACCCCGGCCATAAATAAGCTATACAACAGAAGGAGGAAGCTACTACATGACAGAGCAAAATCCCAAAAAGGGAAGGCATCTCTGATCAGTATTAGCAAGAAACTTCGATCCCTCATAAAATCATCAAAGGCCAGTTTCGAAAGAAAAATTGCCCTAGACACTAAAGATAATAACAAGGCCTTCTTTAGTTATGTCAGGAACATGGGCGGAAACTCCCAGATATGCTCTGAATTGTTGCATAACGGTACAAAATATACCGAACGTATAGACATAGCCAACATCCTGGCAGACAGATTCAGCGCAAACTTCTCCCCCCCCAAAGGAGCAAATGCCTATCCCAACTGAATGTAACCTCCCTGACATCACAGATGCACAGGTGAAAGCTGCCCTCTCCAAAGCAAAAAATACAGCATCTATGGGACTGGACGGTGTCCCAGGCTGTGTCTTACATGAGCTCCAAGAAGAACTGAACCCTCACATCAAGTCACTGTTCAAACTTAGCCTTACTACAGGATATGTACCCAAAGAATGGCGTACAGCTACAGTGGTCCCACTCCACAAAGGTGGTGCCACAACGGACCCCGGAAACTATCGCCCCATAAGCCTGACTAGTCTGGTCTGTAAAGCTATGGAGCGTATTATCATGGAACTCATAAACAAAGACATTGGGAGCCTCCAGACACTGGACCCTACCCAATTTGGCTTTGTTAAGGGCAGATCTTGCCTCTTAAACCTAGTTGATTTCTTTGAAACAGTTACCAAAGCCATAGATGAGGGCAAGGTAGTCCACACAGCCTACCTGGACCTCGCAAAAGCCTTAGACACAATACCCCACTTGGGTATCATAAATAAGCTTACCAGCTTAAATATCAACCCCTATATCACAAGATGGGTTGCAAACTGGCTCTGAGATAGAACCCACATGGTCAGAATCACAGGTGCCATGTCCGAATCCAAACCAGTTACAAGTGGCATCCCACAGGGCTCAGTTCTGGGACCTCTCTTGTTCGGTATATACTTCTCTGAGGTTCATGCTAACACCGGGGGATTATGGCTGACAAAGTTTGCAGATGACTGCAAACTGGGGACCATAATCGAATCTCCAGCTGACACAAGCATCCTTCAAAAGGGTCTCACAGAGACAGATGCTTGGTGCCAGAGCCACGGCCTCAAGCTAAATGCTAAAAAGTGCATAGTCATCCCCTTTGGGAAAAACAAGGTGCCCACAAATTACCACATAGGTGGTAATCCATTAAGTACGGAAGAAGTAATTAGAGATTTGGGGACCAACGTAGATAGTAATCTCTCCTTTGATAATCATGTTGCCAAAGTGGTTAGAAAGACCTTCTATATAGCCCACCTTGTCACGAAAGGGTTCGCATCTAGATCAATAGAGGTCATTGTGCCCCTCTACTTGTCACTCATCAGGCCCATAATTGAATACAATGCCCCTTTTGGGATGTACCTTTCCCGACACCTGCAGCAACTGGAGAGACCCCAAAAGTACCTCACCAAGAGGATCATGGGCTACAAACACATGTCTTATGCAGCTCGACTAAAGAAACTCCAGCTCTACTCAGTTGCTTACCACCTACTCAGAGGCAATCTATGCCTGATGTACAAAGCCATGTCAAACCCAGAATTAATGGACATGCTCCACCTCAAAAACTCTAAGTCCCTTAGAGCTACACGCTCCAGGGACCTAAACCTCAGCACAAAAATAAATAGGACATGCTGGAGGGACAGATTCATTTCCCAGAGGCTCCCCTCACTCTGGAATAGAATCCCAATTCATGTTAGACATAGCTCCTCGCTG
Source organism: Protopterus annectens (assembly GCF_019279795.1). Classification (NCBI taxonomy): domain Eukaryota; kingdom Metazoa; phylum Chordata; order Ceratodontiformes; family Protopteridae; genus Protopterus; species Protopterus annectens. The sequence continues at coordinate 734,539,171 of NC_056731.1, read as the reverse complement.
ACCCTCTTCAAGCGAAATTTGGACGCGTGGATGGGAAATCTCAAATTCACCCCTGGGATCTCCCCAGTGTCCCTGCTAGACAGAGGCACAGTAAACTAATCTTAAAAGGGTACCTTCTGTGACCTACTTTACAGAGGCACAGTAGGCTAATCTAATAGGGAGGTGGAAGCCAAATACACTCTGGCTAGGCTTATAAATGCCCTAGGGCAGATAGCCTAGTATCTACCTATGAACCTATGAACCATATTGACATAATTTTAGTTGCAAACATTATACATCAGTTATAATCTACCCAGTCATTGTCAGTCATACATTACATAGCTAATTCAAATCCTGCCTTCCTTTAAAACTCATTCCTCCCCTATATGTATTGTTCCTGCAATTTTTCCTATGTAATTTTCTCCTTCCATTTTCTAAAGATCCCAGTTACAGTTGTTTTATGTCTGTTACGATATTCACTGCTGTTGGTTTAAACTTTGATTTCCATTTTCTAGTAATTGCTTTTCTGGCAGCCACCATAATTCAACTCAGCAAGGCCTTACCATGCCTAGGCACTTCCAATTCTATATCATAGCTCAGAAAGCTCATTTCCCTAGTCACACGAATTTGCTCGACCAGTATCTCTGATAGAGATGTAGCTGGGAATCTTTAAAATCTGCTAATTCATTACACTCCCAGAAAATACCTCTTTCTTCCTCATCACAGCTCCATCATTTGCTGCCTAACTGAGAAACAATTCTCTGGAGTCTACTTAGGGTATTAAAATATCTATACAAACATTTCCAAACAAAAATACTAAATCTTCTAAATTTGGGACAAACGTATATCCCCCATTGTTTCTTTGTGAATTGCTTATCCGGACTCTCTTCCCAATCCTTTCTAACCACCTCTGATTGATTCTTATAGTTATCGTGCAATATTTTATATGCTCTACTAATTATTCCTTTTTAACAGCAGCTCCTGTTCTAGAGTCTACTAAAAACTCTACCAGTGCTGGTCTTTTGTTTAAGACCCCCCTATTTCTTTCTCTTTGCCTATATTCTGATATCAGTTCTTGATAGAGAAGGCAATCTCTAACCTGCAGTCGAAATACATTTTTGGCATATTCCCATTCTATTACCTTTCCCTCTCTAGTTATTTGCTCCCAATACTTTGGTTCCTTTGCCAATAAATTCCAGACCCCTCTTGCCTATTGTCTCTGTCCCTAATTCAGTCATCCCTATCGGCAAAATTTCCTTTGTCGATTCCTGTGCTGGCTTAGTTCTTAGAATACTTTCTGCTACTTTTAAATATAACATTCTGTATGATTATTGTTATTCTCCTTAAAGGTGTGCACTAAAATTCCAGTCTCTTCTTGTTTCTTGAGCTTCCCCTCTGTTTCATCATTATCACTTTCCATTTTGAATTATAGGAGCCTTAACTGTGTAGCTGTGAAGTATCCCTTCAAATTTGGTAATCCCAATCCGCCTTGTTCTGTTGGAAGATTCAATTTATCCCTCTTGACTCTTGCCATCTTCTCCTCCTGGATAAAATCCATCATCTCTTTATTAATTGCTATCGACAACTTGTGTTCTGGTTGATAAAAATATGCCTGACCTGTGTATAAGGTTAAAGGGACTAAAACATTTGAACTCCTTATATATTACTATCCATATCCATATAATAGAGGTTCCAATTTCTCAGTTTTTGTATTATCTTTTCTTTAGTCTCTTCTCACATATCCTTAGCTGCACAACAGAATCATTGTTAATCCATACTTCTAAATACTTCATTTTATCATGTCCCCATAAATATGGATATTGCTGGACCAATTCGTGTGTGGGTACATAATTTACCACTATTGCCTTTGTTTAACTTAATTAATTTTGTATCCCAAAAAGATATGAAACTATCTCAGAATGTTCCACAACACTTTTAATTACCTTTTCTGGTTTTGTCAGGTATAAAATGATAAATATCATTTGCAAATACAGCCTACTTTTCTTGACTACCATACCAGTTATGTCCTTGAATTTTTGAGTCCCTTATTTTTTGCTAGTGGTTCTAAATATAGTGCAAATAACAAAGGGGAAGGAGGACTTCCCTGCCTGGTTCCTCTTCTCAACCAGAAATGATCACAGAGGAATCATAGGTTCATAGGTAGGTAGCAGGCTACTGCCCGAAGGCATTTATAAGCCTAGCCGGAAGATTAGTTCCCTGCGCCTCTGTCCAGCAGAGCCATTGAAGTGATCCCCGGGTAAACTTTCTGTTTCCCGTCCACTCATCAAGGTTTCTCTTGAAGAGGGTTAGCCTGGATCTCTGCCTAATGTAGATTGTAATCTTGTTCCAGAGCATGGGAAGTCTCTGGGACAGGAATCTATCCCTCCAGCACGTCCTATTTATTGCTGTAGTGAGGTTTAGATCCCTAGAGCATGTGGCTCGAGGGGATATGGTTTTCTTTAGGTGGAGCATGTCCATCATTTCTGGGTTGGACATGGCCTTGTATGTCAGGCAGAGATCACCTCTGAGTAGGTGGTATGCAACCAAGTACAGCTGGAGTTTCTTCAGTCGAGCTGCATAGGGCATCTGTTTGAGGCCTGTAATTCTCTTGGTGAGGTACTTCTGTGGTCTTTCCAGCTGTTGCAGGTGTCTTGTAAGGTACATCCCAAATGGGGCATTGTACTCTATGATGGGTCTGATGAGTGATGCGTAAAGGGGCACAATGACCTCTTTTGATCTGGATGCAAACCCTTTTGTGATTAGGTGGGCCACATACAAGGATTTTCAAACCACTTTTGGTGATTATCAAAGGAGAGGTTACTATCTACTTGGGTCCCCAGATCCCTTATTATGTCTTCTGTATTTAGGGGGCTACCACCTATGTGGTAGTTTGTGGGTACTTTGTTTTTTCCAAAGGGGATGACTATGCATTTTTTTGCATTTAGCTTGAGGCCATGGTTTTGACACCAGGTATCTGTCTCAGTGAGACACTTTTGGAGGATGTCTGTGTCAGCCATAGAGTCAATTATAGCCCTTAGTTTGCAGTCGTCTGCGGACCTGGTCAGCCATAGTCCTCCTGTGCTTGCCTGTACCTCTGAGAAGTATATGCCAAACAGGAAGGGTCCTAGGACTGAGCCCTGGGAAACGCCACTTGTAACCGGTTTAGAGTCAGACCTAGCTCTCGCAACTCTTACCATGTGGGTTCTGTCCTTGAGCCAGTTGGCAACCCATCTCATGACGTAGGGGTTTATGTACAGGTTGGTGAGCTTGTCTATAATACCTTAATGGGGAATTATGTCGAAGGCCTTTGCAAGGTCTAGGTAGGCTGTGTGGACCACCTTTCCCTCATCTATAGCCTTGCTAACTGTCTCAAAGAAGTCCACCAAGTTTAGGTGGCATGATCTGCCCTTAAAGCCGAACTGGATAGGGTCCAGTGTTTGGAGGTTCCCAGTGTCTCTCTTAATAAGATCCATGATGATGCGCTCCATAGCCTTGCAGACCATGCTAGTCAGGCTTATAGGGCGATAGTTCCCGGGGTCTGTTGTGGCTCCACCTTTGTGGAGCGGAATAACCGTTGCTATGCACCACTCTATGGGCACGTAGCCTGTGGAGAGGCTGGGTTTGAACAGTGTGTTTAGGTGAGGGGTTAGTTCATCTTGGAGCTCATGTAGGATGCAGCCTGGGACACCATCCGGTCCCATTGATGCTGTTTTTTTGGCTTTGGGGAGGGCTGTTTTAACCTGAGTGTCTGTGATTTCAGGGACACTACATTCTTCTGGTATGGTTATGTGCCTTTTGTGAGAGGGGGGTGAAGTTTACACTGAACCTGTCCACCAGGATCTTGGCGATGTTGGTCGGTTCACTGTATTTTGTTCCATTCTGCACTAACTCTGAGCAAATCTGAGATTTGCCACTTAGATTCTTGACGTAGCTAAAGAATGCCTTGTGGTTATCTTTGGAGCTCTTGGCAATTTTTCTTTCGAAGATAGCCTTGGATGGTTTTATGAGGGATCGTAGTTTCTTGCTGATACTGATTAGGGATGTCTTCCCTTTTTGGGATTTTACTCTTTTCTGTACTAGTTTCCTCCTTCTATTGTATAGCTTGTTAATGGCAGGGGTCCACCAGACTGGTTTCCTTTTCTTGGAGGAGTGAGTCTTGGTTTTGCTTGGGATAGCACGATCCATGCATTCTTGTAGGTGCCCATAGAGTGCATTAGTAAAGGATTTTGCAGCTTGGACAGCATTATCTTTAGCATGGGGGCTTTGAAACTTTCCACCTCGGTCTTAAGTAACATGAAGTTTGCTTTTGAAAAGTTTTTCACGGTGGTTTCTTTGACCGGATGTGGGGGCGGAATGTGGATATCCAGAGTGATTACTTTATGGTCAGATCTAACCAGCGAGGAGTTGACCTCCGGTGTGGAACACCGATCTCCCATGTTGGTGATGACTAGGTCCAATATTGTGCCACCTCTGGTGGGGGTGTTAACCTGTTGATCCAGGGCATTTGAATTTATAAATTCTAGGAAATGTTAGGCAAGGGAGTTTGCACTTGAGTTGTTCTCCCAGTTAATGTTTGGGTAATTAAGATCACTCAATATCAGGGTGTTTGGTAAGACCTTTCTGCTTCCCAGTGTTTCCAGAAATGCGGAATGGGGGTCCTGGGACATGGTGGGTAATCTGTAGCAAGCTATAATTTGAATTGCAGTTTTACCCATTGTTAGTTGCACGTGGATGATCTCTGAAGTGTCGTGCTGTGCCACTAACCTGGAGGTGTGGGTATCCTTCATGAATATGGAGAAAACTCAAAGAAAAAACTGAAAAAAGGCAAAAAAATGAAAACGGACTGTAATAGCAAGACACGGACTGTTTATTAATGTAAGCTGTTACAGTCCGTTTTCATTTTTTTGCATCCTTGATGAATATGAATATGCCCCTGCCATTTGTATTTTGGTCCGGGTTTTGTGGCCGAAATGTATGGTGTGAGTTGTAGCCTGGTAGTGCTGGGGTGCTCTCTGGAGCCTTAAACCAGGTTTCTGTTACTGCACATATATCAATTTTCTCCATACTGAGGAGTGCCTCGAGTGCATGGATTTTGAGGTTTAGACTTCTGGCATTGAGTAACATTACCCTCAGTTTTTTGTTACTTGTGCTTTTTCGGCGGTGGGTTTGTCTTTTGAACCATGGCTAAAAAAGGCACTATGGGGGTGACAAGAGCCTTGGCCAGTATTCAAAACCCTAGAGGTGAAAGGTGAAAGCCATTTCTATCGAAGCAGCGTGGCTTGTCGAGCCAAGCTGACAGACACTGGATCCCCTTTGAATGACACCAGAAGCTTAGCCAATTGTCGAAATTGATAATTTTTTCTTTATACCATGGTATCATTCTTGGTGAGGGCAGGATGTTACTTAGGGTCAGGGTCATACCGGCGTGGGCTATGTGATCAGAGAGCTCCTCCATGTCTCTTTTCATGTAGTCCAGGGAGGTACGGCTCAGGTCATTCACACCAGCATTGACAATGACAGAGTCGTATTTCTGAGTGCTTGTGTTATGTGGCAGAATCTGGCACCTGACAGGCAGCTAACAGTAACTTTCTCCTTGTTCATCCTAGTGAGTGGGATGTCAGTGTGCCTGACTATAGAGTCAACTATTACAACTGTGTTGGGTATGTTATTTTGCCTTAAGGGCTGTGATTGCATGGCACATTGGTTTTGTGAAGTATGTGTTTCATAGTTTGTGTTGGGGGGGGGTGGAGGATGCTTGGATGTCTGCATTGGTGGTCTCTGTTGCTTTTGCAGATTTTTATTTAGAGCCTTTGTGTATGTTTTTGCTTATTTATGTGTGTTTTTTGCAGTACTGGTTTCATAGGTCTATGCGAGACTGGTGGTGTGATGCAAGTAATTCCCTTCTCCTCTTGATTGTCTGGTCCAGTCTTGGGTTGAGAAGAGGTAAGCCTCCAGTTTGGTTGTATAATTGCATCTCTCGCATCTATTAGTGTTTGGTGGTAGGAGGAGAGGGTTATCTGTGTACATGACACAGTTGTAACATTGCCTCAAAATGCCCAGATTCACTAGTTGGATTGGAGAGTACACTTGAAACTGCCCTTTGGACATGCCTGGATAGGTACAGTGAACTGTTTTACTGATTGGCTGGTAAGGTCGAATAGAGAGAATTGTCCTTCTCTACAGTATAGGGGAGTCTAGTGCTAAGGTTTATTAGCGCTTGCTATGAGTTTTGAGCAAGTGCTGGGCTGAGAAGTGAATGGTTTGAATGCTTAAGTTTAAAGTTTGTCTAGTTCCAAGGGAAAAATTGAAGAGTCCTCCTAATCAACCTTATAATTTTATCAGAGTATGCAAATGCTTCCATTGCCCTGCTCATAAAGTCCCAGCTTACTCTGTCAAATGCTTTCTATGCATCAAGACACACCAACAACAGTGGTATTTTCTTACATTCTCATTCCCTCTGGATCATCAGTGTTCTGTTAATGTTGTCGAATGTTTGCCTCCCCTCCACAAAACCAAACTGATGCATCCATATTTATCAATTTGGCATCAGTTTTGACATTCTTTTAGCCATTATACACATATGCACTTTATAATCAGGGTTTAATATTGAAATTGGTCTCTGTGAAGCTGGACCTGATGGATCTTTACCCTGTTTAGGTATTACAGCTACCACTGCTTTATTCCAGGATGTTCGTACTTCTCCTCCTCCTCCTCCTAAAATACAGTTAAACAAGACTTTATTTATTTATATTTATTTATTTTACATCTGTTGACTGGGAGTGTCTGACTGATCTAAAGTCCTTTTTCAGCAGAGGCCCGGGGAGAAAAGCTCCAAGTGATACAAACAATTTACAGTTCCAATGTAATTTAAAAAATGCAGTAGTACATAATGCTAGAAAGACATAGGTCAAAGGGAAAAAGACAGCAGTAATGTGTTAAAATTTTAAGATATAAATGTATAAGAAGTCTCAAGATAAATTAGACTTTTAATGAAGTAATACATGAACTGTACTGTACCAGTATCTTAGAAGGAATTTACCGATAAAAGAATGGAAAAGAAAGTGAAGAGATAGGTGAAAAAGGGAGGTAGATTAAAAAGGACAGAGTATGATTATGAGAGGGACAAGTAAAGAGAGAAGAGAAAGACAGTTTGTATGATAGATGTATCAGGGAGGCTGGGAAAAGTGTCAGGTCCATTGTCTTTTAAAGTACTCTTTTGTGGCCGATTTAAATTGTTTAGGATGTGTAAGAGATCTGACTTCAAGTGGAAGTTTATTCCAAGCTATAGGGGGGTTGTGGCTATATATGTTACACCCAGAGTTAGACTTGGGTTTATAGATAAGTAATAGATCTTGTGTTGAGCTCCTGAGGTGCCTTGTAGGGGAGTAGTGGGAAATGAGAGAGCTTAGAGCTGGACAGTAAAGAATGGAGTGAATATTTTGGAGCTGGGAGAGAGGAAGCAGATGAGGTAGTTTGAGACAATTTACGTGTTTTAAGGAGAGACAGTGGTGGGATTTATAGGTTTGGTGGGCTGCAAATCTCGCTATCTTGTGACAGGTTGATTCAATCTTTGCAAGTAGAATAGAGTTAAGATTTGTAAATATTTGGGAGCAATAAGTTAGGCAAGGTAGAAGATAGGCATGTGTGAGAGTGATCCTAGCTTCAGCGGTGAAAATTTTTTTATTTCTGTACAGAAGTCCTAGTTTCTCATGGGTTTTGATACAATTATTTATGTGAAGGTTGAGTTTTAGCTGATCATTGATGGTAACTCCAAGGAGTTTTGTGCTGGTGTCGACTTTGATCGGGATATTGTTAAGGGACATTATGGAGACATGATTAACTGTTTTGGGGCGAAAGAGTAACAGTTTTGTTTTTGTGGGGGGGGGGTTGAGGATGAGCTCATTATTAGAGAGCCATGTCTCAACTGCATTGAAAGATGATTGGGTGGCTGTTAGAAGTTCAGAGGGAGAGTTAGCAATGGTGATGACTGTAGAGTCATCAGCATATTGGATAATAGAAGACTGTGGGAAGAAGAATAGAGTAAGTTGGTGAAGATATTAAAAAGTAGTGGTCCAAGAATGGATCCTTGGGGGACACCCATTCTTACTGGAAGGGGGGTAGATAGAGCAGATGCCATCTCACTTTCTAGATCTTTATCAGTTTTTTTTCCTAGAGACTTTCCTGTAGATTGGTTTTACATCACCATTTTATCTCATGTCCTCCTATCATAACTGTTAGCAATTGAGCCTCATCTACCTCTAACCTTCACATATTTAAGTCATCCATAAACATTGCCATTTATACCTTTTCTTAATTTCCATATTTTCTCTGCTTTATACAGACTTTCATAGAATTGATGAAAACTTTTAATACTACAGGGGGGTCGCTTGTTATCATCCTTGTTATAGGCTCCCTCGGCTTGGTGACAGCCCTTTCTACTTACTGTGGCCTGAGTAGTCATGCTTAAAGTTTTGGGGCTCTAAAGTTATTATCAAAAACTGGTGCTTAACACCAATCTTTCTAAACTCATGCATATTATCTAGGTAATCCCTTATTTTCTGTTTAGCATTCTGCAGTTGCTCCTGTTCTTGTTTTGTGAGATTCCCCCATTTTTGTAATACTTTAACATTTGAGAGTCCCTCTAAGTAATTCTTGTTACTTCTTAATCATATCTCCCTTTGTTTTATTTCCACCCTATTTTTAAACTCCACTTTAATTTTATCCTAGTCCCTAGCTATAATTTCAGAAGAAATTTCTATCTTCTCTAATCACTCCTGAATAATTTCCACTACCCATTCCTTAAATTCCTCTCTTTTCAACAGACAGGTGGGAAAGCACCAGGGTCTCATTTTATTTATTATGCTGTGTTTTTATTTCAGTTATCATTGTGCACGATCTGAAATAGTTATTGGGTGCGTATCAAGACCTTCAAATAAATGTGCATGTTCCTGTGTAATGTAAACTCTGTCTAGCCTAGCCTAGTTTTTGTATGTTGGGGAATAATATGTAAATTCACTCTGAACTCCTTGTACTGAATTCACATCTTCCATGCCAAATATGTTCATAAATTTCTTCAAAAATCTACCCTTCTTTGTTATATTTTCCCTTCTGCTCCCCCACACATATCTTCACTGTTGCAAATCAAATTCCAGTCCCCACCTATAAGCAATATTCCTTGTTGAAAGCTGAGTTATTTCTTGTCATATCTATTTGAGTCTATGTCACAAATTACAATTTTTTTTGTTTTATTGAAAGGCCTCAAACACAAAAACAAACACACTCCAATGCCCCCTCTAAACTATTAATTAATAATAACACAGAACACTATGTATATCTTCAAATATTGACGTTTTACCTTCCTAATAGGAACAAATGTTTCAAACTGACAGCCATACTTATAGACTGCGTTAATGTAAAATAAAGGTTATCCCTAAGATGCATGGTGCAGCTTGTGCTTCAACTAAGAGCTGTCTGGTTTTGTCTTATCTTTATAGCTCTTCCAACTGAGTAAACCCTTGAATGCTTTCAGAGAACATTATCTCCAAGCCATTTCTCTTTATCATATTGTCTCCTGGAGACACGAGGACCAGATACAGAACTGCTACTAAGCAAACATTTATTTGCTAGAAAAAAAGCCGTATAATATTCAGTATTCCTTTTCATTTACTTACTTTCTCTTAAATTTTTTTACTACATCAAGCTAAGGGCCTTAATCCTCCCCTGTGCAAGTATGAGAAAAAGCACATTAATTTTTCTTTTGCTGTGCTCTTTCAACCAGACTTTTACATTGCAGTGCCTACAATTCTTAAATCTGAACAAGAAGGAAGAGAATGAAGGGAGAAAGAAAAAAAAAGAAAAACAACAGGAACACCTGTTTATATTAGTATCCCCATTGCATTTAAACATAACTGTGAAAACCTTAGTTTATAGCATGCAGAGAAAATCATGCACTGTAAAAATAGTACCATTAAAAAATTGTTTTACTTGCAGTTTACTTTCTCCCTCCTCTTCCCTTCTCCTAAGTTTTTATGAACATTAATGACATGAAGTAGGGTACATGCTTTAAAGTCATCTACAAATTTAACAAAGTCCAAAATAGTCCAATATTTCCATATTTTCTTGTTCTGTCTTGTTTCACAAATATCAGTAATGCTTTGTAATCACACATTTGTCAGTTTCCAAGTTACTGCTTTTATTCCTGTTCATCTCTTTTTTTCTCTTATTACTGAATACATTTTTCTTGACTTTCACAAACATAAACATATATACAGCATATATATATATATATATATATATATATATATATATATATATAATATATATATATATATATATATAAATAATAACATAGTTAAAGCTTAAAAACATTGAAGTGAAGAAACAAAACCAAAACAAAACAAAACAAAACATAAAACTTCTCTGTCTTCTTTGACTTTGTTTCTTTGAATTGAATGTGTGAATTAAATTATAATTTATTTATAATTTATTACAGTTACACTTTTTCATTTCTCTAACTGCAGCTGAAGCAGGAAGTAGGTCATTCAGTTTTTTCCTTGATTGTTTTCAATTCCAAAAACCAAGACTGATAAAACCATAAAACTTAAAACTGGGAGGAGTGGAGCTAGGAGTTACAGCTTTCCAGCAATAGCAATATTTACTTTCAGCATATTTTTCAATTCCACAAACATAAATATTTTTATTTCACACATGAAAACAGACAGGTGTTCACAAAAACTAGAGGAGGGTAAGATTGAAAATTATCAGTGAAAAGTGCATAACAAATAGTTAATATAATTTTCCCAATATTATATTAGTAAATGTGGCATTCAGAATCTGCTTCTTTTATTTTAACTGTTTTTTTTTTCTCTCTCTCAAGCATTTTCCATTGAAGCATTGGAAAAGCTTTCACTGACATAGTCTCTCTGCGGACCTTATTACTAGAAGAACAAGAATCAGAATCTGCTTCTGTTTCGCAGCTCACTTTTTGTTGGGCAAACCTTTGTATTTACTCCTTAGCTTGTATTTCATCAAAATTTATTTTGTCCCTCCAGAGAAAAATATTTTGAAGATAGCTGGGTACAGCAGTTTGAATCTCATACCTGCTTCCCGACATTCCCTGAATAGTAGAATAAATTTACTCCTCTTCTGCCTGGTGTACAATGAATAATCATTCTCCGCAAACACTCTGCTGTCTCCCACTTTTAGTACTTTGTATTTCTGCCATAGTTTTGTCAGAATCATCTCCTCCTGCTGATAGGATAACATCTTTACTATTAAAGGTCTGGGTTGCTTTTTCATAGCCAGGTTTGGAGCATACACACAATGTGCTCTTTCAGTTAGCAACTCCAGCTGTGCAATACCAGTCTGGTTGCTTATTTGTGCTTTCATAAAATTAATAGTCTGTTCCTTCCAGTTCTCTACTGCAGTAGAAAATTTCAGGTTTTCCCTACGTTCTCTGTCCTCTAATTCTTATTATTTTTTTAAACATTTCTTCTTGAGCAGTCTTATATTTAGCTAGCCTTTTCTTCATTTTGACCTCTGATTTTTGCAGTTTTATCACCTCATCTGAATATCTGTTTAAAGCCTCTTCCATTTTTTCCAGCCTTTTGTTGTTTGAGTCAATGTACTCCATCAGTGTTTTGTTTATTTTAATCAGGTCTATGTACAGTTGTCCTATACTTTCCTCTAGGTTAGTGGAAATCATGTCTGGAGCTTGTACTGCTTTTGGTTGAACAGCTGCAGTACTTTTCCCAGTCAGTGTTTTTCCACACCTTTTCTAACTGATTTTCTTTCAGATCCTCTGTATTTCTTTTTTCCTGGCATCCAGGCAGTGCAGTTACTAGCTAGTTACTGAAATTTACCCAGAAATATAAATTCACCGGCTTTCACTGCTGAATTTCTGTTTTCACACTGGGAGAGCTAGAATTATGCTGTTACTCAGTGTGCACCCATCTTGAAAGTCGTCATTGCAACTCCTGGCAACACAATTGTTGTCTCTAAATAATGTACAGATTTGATTTTTTACTTTGCATTTCCACAGTTTATGTTTATAACCACAGAGTTTACATAGGATGTGGTTCCTGCCTACTGTTTTATTACCCCAGGGCAGTTTTATCATGAAGTAATCACGTTTTTGCTTTATTTGTATTGCTCTTAGAGAGTCTGATCTTCATTTTCACTTTATGTTCTCACGCAGTCTGTTATACACACATCCAACTTCTCTTGTATTCTTTTTGAGTTGCACATTAGAAAGTTCACTCACACATTTACAGCTGCAGCAGTTTCAGAGTTAAATCAACTGTTCTTAGCAGTCTGCTCCCTAAATGGCTATTTTTTATGCCACGTACCATACGTTATTTTTAAAAAGTAATGTTCTTTGCTAAATTTACATTTTTGTGCTATTAGTTGTTATTCAGGGGCATAAGCATCAATAGATTACTGGACCTCTTGATTTCTAGCAAAAACAGAAATGTCTCACATAACATAGGTTCTTCTTTGGCTTGCTGTATACATGCAGTTAATTTTTAGTACAGCAACTTTGTTTTTTTCCTCCTCTTTAAAAGAAAGTGTTATATCTGATGTTGGCCTTTTCATTCTTCCTCACTTATGGGTTACTGATCCTAGCCTCAAATCTGACTGGGCTGAATGATTCACACTTCGGATCCAACTCTCAAGCTCCTGCCTCTACCCATAATGCCCTACTCCATCCCTATTGCCTCAGATCTCGTTTGCCTCCTTTGTGAACAGATGCAAGTTCCAGTCTCGAGTGCTTTAGCTGAGTTGTTTAACTGTGAGTTAAATACAGTTTTTTTCTTTTCTTTTCTAAGCAACTAAATAATTTCATTCTGTTCTCCTCCCTGTAATTAATTGCTGATCATTAGGGATCTTTTTCTTAATATTTTTCTATCTTTTTATCTGCACTGTTCATACAGTACTTCTTTTGGTTACCATTGTTGGTATTACTTTTTTCTTATCTTAAGGTATTTCTCTTTCTACCATAGTAGGTAGTTTTTTTCTATTATTTATTTGTTGTTTCAAAAAAAAAATCTTAACTGTTATTTTCTTTAACTTCTGTGTTTGTCATCCTCTTTGTGCTATGTCGGACAAACCTACAGGGTTTAAAAAATATACTTTTTGTGGGCATATGGTCCCAAACTCTGATGCTCACAAGGAGTGTGTTTATTCTCTAGGGGCTGGGTATTTAGACATGGCTTGCAGGATATGTGTCACTTTCAATCCTAAGACCCTAGTGGATAGAAGAAACAAACTAATCTTAAAGGGTCTTCTATCTCCTTCTTCCATTCTAGGGGCTCATCCCTCCTTTAACTCAAACAAATCTGCTCCTCTGGAACACCATAAGCATTATCCTTCAAATTCTTCTCAGACTTCGTTGGAGCCGACGACCAAGACCAGGAGACTCTTTGATCTGACCTCCCTGGTCTGAAGACATCTCATCATTTGGATCAGAATCCTTTGGATCCTAAGGCTTCGACTTCTGTAATGATCACTGTTCATCCACCAGTCCCTCCCTTAGATCCTAAGCAATTGGATCTGAAGCAAAGTACTTCCTATAAGAGTACCACACTGGAATATGTTATTAAGCCATTCTCTCCCACCTTGCCTGCTCAACTTCTCCAGACACCAAAGAAGCATTCCAGGCTTCCATCCACTACTTCATCTAGGTCCTCCAGAAGCTTGTCAGAAGTAGATGTACATAGGCTGATGCGAAATTTCCTCAGAGCTGCGATCCAGATGAGGTTCTTGTAAGCTCCATCCCCTATCAGATCCATGAGTATGCCCATCACATCTGAGACTGTTATTTCTCCTTCTCTGATCCCTCTAGTGGTTTCGGAGCCCCAGGATCCAAGATCCCCAAAAGGTTCAGAGTCAGATCCAGGGAAGGTTTCCTTCTCAACTCTGACAGTTTCCCTGACTAGTTCTGCTCCGGTACCTTTGGATCAGAACGGGTCTTGGAGCCAGCATGTCAATGTCAGATCCAAGGGGGTAGGTTCAGTTCCAGTTTTTCAGATCCATCCCTTCCCTTTGGATTTTCAGCCCTGGGAAGTTTGAATCCAATTCTCCCTTCAAGACTCAGAACTGGGGGTGGCCTAGGTCTACCTTCTTCGGAAGCTTTGGCTTCTCCCAGTCCCTCTGCCTTTGAGGTGGTGGAAACTACTTTTTGTCTCCAGAGAAAACCATCTTCTCATCTTTCAGATCCAACCCCTTTACTCTCATCAGTTCCTAGCTCTGAGTTGGTCAGACTTATTCCATAGGGGCAGCCAGTTCCAATGAGTCTCCAGACAGTTCCAATGGAGGAACTTCCCCTCTCTTCCGATACCTGTCCAGTACATCTCATGGAAGAGGTGCCGCAGAAGCAGATGTGTAAGAGGAAACACATAGACCTCCCATGGAATCTTTCATGGAAGACACCGATTTTGATGAAGGAGAAGGATCCTCCAGATCACCACTGGATGACATCTCCTTTGGAGATATTTTAGAGATCCTGAAGCAGAAGGGTGGTTGGTCTTCCCAAACTTCCTCTCCTGAAGAATCAGTGTTCTTGGAGGCTTTTGGTTCTGGCCTGTCTATGTCTTGGCTAACCCCCCCCCCAACAGATGACCTTATTGATCTGGTTTCCCGCTGGGCATGGAAGTAGTCGGATGCTGTCAAGCCCATCCCCAAGCTCCCTGACAAGTTTTGGCCTCACCTGTAGACAAGACCCCACTAGAGCAAAGGAGTCCCAACTGATGCTATGTTGGTGGCAGCAGCCACTATGAAAGAGCTAGAAGAACAGAGCTCTTCTTTCCATCCACCTAACAGGGAGTCCAGCACAATGGGCAGATTTGGAAAGCAAGTGTTCGCCTCAATGACTTTCACTGTGAGGTCGCTTAATTATCTGGTGCAGTTTATTAGGCTTCAGAGAGATTTGACTAAAAAAGTATCAACTACTCTGAGTCCATGTCTGCTGATGATTTCAAAAGAACTTCCTCTCAACTAACCACACTTTTATCTAATTCAAACACTTTGATGAGATTAATCACACACAGCTGAAGGGACCTCATGAGCAGCCTACTCCAGCATCGCCATAAGGAGACACACCTGGATGTGGCTGTGCGACTTTGTGGAGCCTGTTAAGACATCCTTTCTTAATGCCCATTTGATTGCACTTCCTTGTTTGAGCCATCAGTAAAAGATATGCTTACCCGCAGCAAACAAGAAGAAAAGACTCTAGCTGCCATGGGGATCAAGTTTTCTATGTCTCAAATGGACCTTCTCTAAGAACCAGAGAGGTACTAAGAAGATGTGGTTCTGTAAATCTCAGTGACCTTTCTAGGATTCTCTTGGGAAAAATTCCTCCAGAGGCAGAGAGGGAAATTTTCATGGTAGACATTGCCCTAGAGATTTCAGACAGGCCCCATCAGTGCTCCTGAAGTGCTGCCCGACTGTCCAACTCTGGAAGCAGTTGGGGTTGGTTGTCTTTGCACCTATATCTCTGGACAAACATCACAGGAGATTTATGGGTGCCAAGTATAACATCTGGGGGTTATTACATACCATTTTTCCCTGATTCCTCATTGTCAAAGGAAGAAACTTCCTGACATTCCCCCAAGTCAGAGGAAGGCTGCAACACAAGAAATACAAAAGCTGCTAGAAAAAAAGAGTAATTCAGAAGGTCCCACCAGACCAGAAAGGATTTGTAACTTATTCACGCTTCGTTTTAGTGCCAAAGAAAACAGGAGGCTGCAAACTCATTTTGGATACAAGAAAACTGAACCAGTATGTAAAGAAAGTGAAGTTCCGAATGATCATGGTTCAGTCCATCCTGCCTTTTCTGCACAAGGTCAGCTGGATCTGCTCTGTAGATCTTCAGGATGTGTTCTATCATATCAAAATAGACAGACAGTCCAGAATACATCTCTGATTTTGGCTGGGGCCAGGCATTACCAATTCATAGCTCTACCATTTAGTCTTACCACAGCCCCCAGGGTATTTACCAAATGCTTGGCAGTAGTCACAGCTCACTTCAGACTGAAGGCATTCCAGGTGTTTCCATATCTGCATGACTGGCTCCTCACCAACCCCTCCAAGCATCATCTGCAACATGCCAGGGTCTATTTGCTCCAGATTTGCAACACTTTGGGCATTACCATAAATCTTGCTTAATCAAAACTTGCACCAGTTCAGAGCCTGGAATTCATCGGGACAGTTTTGGACATGAAAACACAGATAGAATCTTTAACTTTCCTCTGAGTTACTTCCATCAGAAATCAGGTTCAGGCTATCCTTTCTCATCTGTCTCTTCCAGCAAGGTTAGTATGCAAGCCTTTTGGTCGATGTCAACTGCCATACTACTACTCCCTGTTGCCCGCTTCTTTATGCTGGTCCTCCAGTGGACTGTGGCTGTGCAGTGGTCCATTCTATATCAACTCCTGTCTTTTCAAGTAAAACTCAACTCAATTTGTAAATAACACATTCACTGGTGGATATAGTCCCAGTGGACCTTTTCTGGGTAGACCCTTTGTTTTACCGAACCCAGTAGCCACAGTGACCACAGATGCTTCTCAACTGGGGTGAGGAGGCATTTTTTAGGAAGAACTGTCCAAGCAATGTGGTTCCTCCAAGAGACCAACTTGCATATCAGTGTCTTAGAGATGAGAGCAGCCCTTTCAGCGTCACAGGCATTGATGCTCATCTCTTGCGGACTATTGCATTTCAGACCGACAACATGTCTTTAGTCTGCTACATAAACAAACAAGGAGTAACTTGATCTTATCCCCTTTGCAGAGAAGCCATGAAGGTTTGGGAATGGGTGAGCTCATCAGACCTTTTTCTAATTGTGGCACATATTCCAGGGAAAACCAATGTGACTGCAGACAAACTAAGCATATCCATTCTGATGCCTCATGAGTGGACTCTCAATCAGTCGTTAGCAAATATGATCTTCAGCCATTGAGGCCTACCTTACTGCAACCTGTTTTCCACCCCTCTCAACAGCAAATGCAAGAAGTACTTTGCTCTGATCCCCCTCATGGGGAGTCACAAAGAGATGCTCTTCTTCATGTTTGGTCCTTAGGCTCCTTTATGCTTATCCTTCCCCTGATTCCAAGATTTTTGCAGAAAGCAAGCTGGCTGAAGAGCTCAGTAGTCCTCATTGTCCCTTCTGGCCTCTGCAAGTATGTTTCCCCTTTCTATGGTCTTATCTTTGTTATCCTCCATGGATACTAGAATCTACTCAGGATCTCCTCTCTCACCCGCTGGGGATTCAACACCCCAAAATTCAGGTCTTCATGCTGACTGCAAGGTTTCTCCACTTTCAGTAATAGTTAGACAGTCCAGGCTCTCTTCCCTAGTTCATGTTAATGTTTTGGCTTCTCAAAGGGATTCTACCAAAAAAATTTATAAAAGTAAATGGAAAATGTTCTCTATTTGGGCATCAGATAATGAGACCGATCCCTTTACTTGCACCAGTTTCAATTACTCTTCATTTTTGCTAACTCTTTTCAATGATAGTGCTAGTTTCTCTACAATTAAACTTCAGTTGGCAGCAATTTCAAAGTTCCACAAATGAAATAAATTGTTTTCATTGGCTTCCTCTAGATTGTGTAAAGCTTTTATGAATGGCATTTTTCTTCTGAGACCTCCATTAAAAGATCCCTTACTGCCTTGGGATCTTACTGCGATACTTAAAAGGTTTAACACAAAAACCATTTGAAATGTCGGATAACAAACATACAAAATATTGGATTTAATCATCACAAATATGGGCGCCCATTGTACCACACCCATTATCACTCCCTCCTTGGTCAGATCCGACCACAAACTGATAACCCTGGACATCCTCACCCCTCCACCTCCCCCAGTCAAAGAAACCATAGTCAAAAACCTTTCCAAAGCAAACTTCAAACTACTTGCATCCGAAGTGGAAAGCTTCACTATTCCCTTGCAGAAGGATAATGATATCCAGGATGTGGAATCCTACACCAAGGCACTCTATATGCATCTTCAGGATTGCATGGACCATGCTATCCCAAATAAAACCAAGACTCCTTCCTCAAGCAAGAAGAAACCAGTCTGGTGGACCCTGGCCATAAGCAAACTTTACAATAAAAGGAGGAGACTTATACAAAAAAAGGCCAAATCTCAAGTAGAAAAATCATCCCTGATCAGCATTAGTAAGATATTGAGGGCCCTCATCAAGTCAACTAAAGCTAATTTTGAAAAGAAAGTTGCCAAGGATAATCATAAGGCCTTCTATGGCTACGTCAAAAACTTAAATGGCAACGGTCAGGTCTGTTCTGAGCTAGTACAAAATGGAACAGAATACACTGACCCTTCTGACATTGCCAACATCTTGGCTGACAGGTTCAGTGCAAATCCCCCCCCCCTCCCCTCACCACCTACAGGGCCTATTACCATTCCTGGGGATTGTGTAAGTCCAGTTATTACTGATATGTTGGTTAACAAGGCTCTATCTAAAGCTAAAAACACTGCCTCCATGGGACCAGATGGTGTCCCAGGCTGTGTCATACGCGAGCTCCAAAAGGAATTAACCCCGAATCTTAATACCCTGTTCAGTCTCAGCCTCTCCACAGGATATGTGCCCATAGAATGGCGCACGGCAACGGTGGTCCCGCTACACAAGGGTGGGGCCACAACTGACCCTGGGAACTACGACCAATAAGCCTGACCAGTCTGATCTGTAAGGCTATGGAGCGAATCATTATGGAACTCATAAATGGAGAGATTGGGAATCTCCAGTCGCTGGACCCCACACAGTTCGGCTTCGTCAAGGGCAGATCATGCCTCCTGAACCTGGTGGATTTCTTTGAGACAGTTGCTCAGGCTATAGATAAGGGAAAGGAGGTACACACGGCTTACCTTGACCTTGCTAAAGCATTTGAAACCATTCCCCATTCAGGTATTATTGATAAGCTCACCAGCCTGGGCATAAACCCTTACGTCACAAGATGGATCACAAACTGGCTCTCAGACAGATCCCATAAAGTAAGAGTAGCGGGATCTATGTCCGAATCCAGGCCAGTAACGAGTGATGTGCCTCAGGGCTCTGTCCTGGGGCCCCTCCTGTTTGGCATATACTTCTCAGAAGAACAGGCAAGCACGGAAGGGCTGTGGCTGACTAAGTTTGCGGACGACTGCAAACTGGGTGCTATAATAGAGTCTCCGGCTGACATGGAGATCCTCCAGAAGGGCCTAAATGAGACTGATGCATGGTGTCAAAGCCATGGTCTCAAGCTAAATACAAAATATTGCGTAGTAATCCCCTTTGGAAAAAACAGAGTACCCGCAAACTACAACATAGGAGGTAATCCCCTGAAATCTGAAGAAGAAATAAGGAATCTAGGGACCCAAGTAGATAGTCAGCTTTCCTTTGATAACCATGTTGCCAAAGTGGTTAGCAAATCCTTCTATGTGACCCATCTGATCACGAAAGGGTTTGCATAAAGATCTAAGGATGTAATGGTGCCCCTCTACTCTTCCCTCATCAGACCCATTATTGAGTACAATGCACCAATTGGAATGTACCTGGCTAGACATCTCCAGCAGCTGGAGAGACCACAGAGGTACCTAACCAAGAGGATTACTGGCCTCAAACAGTTGCCCTATGCAGCACGATTGAAAAAGCTAAGACTGTTCGCTGTTGCATACTTCTTTCTCAGAGGCGATCTCTGTCTAACGTACAGAGCCATGTCCAACCCAGAATTGTTGAACATGCTCCATCTTAGCAAAACCAAATCTACTCGAGCTACATGCTCTAGGGATATAAACCTCAACACAACAATGAATAGAACATGCTGGAGGGATAGATTCCCTTTGCAGAGACTTCCCTTACTATGGAACAGGGTCCCGATCTACATAAGACAGAGCCCCTCACTATCATTCTTCAAGAGGAACCTTGATGAGTGGATGGGTAACAGAAAGTTCACACCGGGGATCACACCAACAGCACTACTAGAGAGGGGCCAAGGGTACTAGCTGCTAGTACAAGGGTCTAGGGAACTACTAAAGGGGCGGTGAATACCGCACAACGTGGCTGGGCTAATATATGCCTTCGGGCAGATAGCCCAGTACCAGCCTATGAACCTATAAGTCTGATCTAAAATTTCTATCATGGTAGACAGTTTTTTTGGTAGCTATAACTTTGGCAAAAAGAATATTTGAACTCCCGGCTCTTTCAGCAAAAATTCCTTACATTGTTTTTCATAAAGATATGGTTTCTTTGTGGACTCACTCTTTTTTTTTTTTCCTAAAGTGGCTTCTGAAAATAATATCAACCAATCCATTAATTTGCCAGTTTTCTTTCCAGTAAAGGAGAATATATGCTGCACCTCCTTACTATGCTTTAGCTTCATAGGACAAAAGGGTTTAGAAAGTCAGACCAACTTTTTGTATCTTTCTCTCCAAATCACCTAAACCAGGTTCTAAATTTACCCTAGCTAAATGGATTACAGACTGTGTCTCATGGATTTAGTCTCAGAAGAGTATGACATTACCAAAACCTCCTCAAGCTCATTCAACTAGATCCATGGCTACTTCATCTGCCTTTTGGTCAAAAACGTCTGTTGATGGCATCTGTGCAGTAGCTACATGTTCCAAGACTCATGCCTTTGTTTCCCATTACAAATTGGATATCATATCTAGAAATGGAGCCTCCGTTGGTTCAGCAGTACTCCTGAATATCCTTCCATGAGAGCCACCCAAGGTCAATGAAGCTGGGGACTCTGCACTATAAGTCAGGAAGAATGAAATGGACAACATCAGATGTCTACGTTATGCACTCACCATAACTGTGCATCTGTGTTATCCATTTTCATTCTTCCTCAACTCTTCTCCCATCCATTTTTCTTCTGGAAGAACCTATTGAACTGTGTTTAAAATCTACATTTCCAGGTTTGAGCCCTGTCTTTTCTCTCTGACTATATCTGTTTCTCTTTTGTTACTGAGAAATAGAGCAGCAAACTCGATCCAAGGCAATAAGGATGGAGTAGGGCATTAAGGGTAGAGGGAGGAGCTCGAGAGTTGGATCCAAGTCTTAAGTATGCGTCTGAGTTGGATCCGAGGATTGGATCTGTAACCCATAGGTTCATAGGTAGGTACTAGGCTATCTGCCCGAGGGCATTTCTAAGCCTTGCCAGAGTGTGTCGGCTTTTGCCGTCCCATTGATTAATTAACTGATCCTCTGTCAAGCAGAGCCAATGAAGTGATTCCAGGGGTGTATTTTCTGTTATCCATCCACTCGTCAAGGTTTCTCTTGAAGAGTGGTAGTGAGGTGCTCTGCCTGATGTTATTTGGAATTTTGTTCCAAAGCATGGGGAGTCTCTGTGACAGGAATCTATCCCTCCAGCATGTTCTCTTTATTGTTGTGGCAAGGTTTAGCTCACTAGAGTGCGTGGCTCGCAGTGACTTGGATTTCTTTAGGCGGAGAATGTCCATCAATTCTGAGTTGGACATGGCTTTGTAAGTCAGGCAGAGATCACCTCTGAGTAAGCGATATGCCACTGAGTACAGCTGGAGTTTTTTCAATCGGGCTGCATATGACATATGTTTGAGACCAGTAATCCTCTTGGTGAGGTACTTTTGTGGTCTTTCCAGCTGTTGGAAGTGTCTTGTGAGGTACATCCCAAATGGGGCATTGTACTTTATGATGGGTCTAATGAGTGACAAGTAGAGGGGCACTATAACCTCTTTATTTCTAGATGTGAACCCTTTAGTAATTAGATGGGCCACATAGAAGGATTTCCTAACTACTTTGGCAATATGATTGTCAAAGGAGAGATTACAATCTACCTGGGTCCCCAGATCTCTTATTACCTCTTCTGTATTAAGGGGGCTGCCACCTATGTGGTAATTCGTGGGTGTTTTGTTTTTCCCAAACAGGATGACTATGCATTTTTTGGCATTTAGCTTGAGGCCATAACTTTGACATCAGGTGTCCGTCTCAGTAAGGGCCTTTTGGAGGATGTCCGTGTCAGCCGTAGAGTCAGTTATGGCTCCCAGTTTGCAGTCATCGGTGAACTTGGTTAGCCATAGTCCTCCTGTGTTTGCCTGTACTTCTGAGTGTATGCCGAACAGTAGGGGTCCCAGGACTGAGCCTTGCGGGACACCACTTGTGACTGGTTTAGAGTCTGACCTGGAGCCCGCTATTCTTACCATGCGAGTTCTGTCTGTAAGCCAGTTGGCAACCCATCCTGTGACATAGGGGTTTATGTTCAGGCTGGTGAGTTTTTCTGTAATACCCGAGAGGGGAATGGTGTTGAAAGCCTTGGTGAGGTCAAGGTAGGCTGTGTGAACCACCTTTCCCTCGTCTATGGTCTTGATAACTGTCTTGTAGAAGTCAACCAGGTTTAGTAGGCATGATCTGCCCTTAACAAAGCCAAACTGGGTCGGGTCAAGTGTTTGGAGGTTCCCAATGTCTTTATTAATGAGTTCCATAATGATGCGCTCCATAGCCTTGCAGACCAGGCTAGTCAGGCTTATGGGGCGATAGTTACCAGGGTCAGTTGTGGCCCCTCCTTTGTGGAGAGGAATAACCATTGCTGTGCGCCATTCTATGGGCATGTAGCCTTAATGAAATAGTCATAAGTGAGGAAGAATGAAATTGGACAACACAGATGCCTAGTTATGGTGAGTACATAATTTATAAATATATTAATGGATATGTTTTCAACAGCATGAAGAATCGCAAGATACTGGATTCACTCTGGCCTTGTCTCAAGATGTTACATTAACACAAATTGCTCTGTATGACTGCACACTTTTAATATAGCAATAAAATAATAAAACAACAAGCACTTTTGTCTCATGGACATAATTAGTCAAGACTTCCTCAGACTCAAGACCACTTGCAGTGAAGGATTTATGGGAAGAGACAACAACAAATACAAAAATTGAGAAATTGTAAGCTGTTTTTTTATGGCTATGGATAGTAAGATACAGGAAGTTCATAGGTAGGTACTAGGCTATTGGCCCTAGAGCCTATATAAGCCTAGCCAAAAAGGTACCCTGGCTTTCACCACCCAAGAAAATTTTTTTCCTGTGCCCCTGTCGAGCTGAGCCACAGAGGTGATCCCCGGGGTGAGATTCCTATTTTCCATCCAGTCATCAAGATTTTTCTTGAAGAGTGCTAATGAGGAGCTTTGTTTGATATAGATAGGTAGTTTGTTCCAGAGTATGGGAAGTCTCTGGGACAGGAATCTATCCCTCCAGCATGTTCTATTTATTGTGGTGACAAGGTTTAGGTCCCTAGAGTGTGTAGTGCGGAGGGATTGGGATTTCTTTAAGTGGAGCATGTCCAACAGCTCTGGGTTTGACATAGCTGTGTATGTTAGGCAGAGATCACCTCTGAGTAGGCGATATGCGATGAAGTAAAGCTGGGGTTTTTTGAGACAGTCTGCATAGGGCATCTGTTTGAGGCCGGTAATCCTCTTTATCAGTTGTTGTAGATGTCTTGTGAGGTACATACCAAAAGGGGCGTTGTACTCTATAATGGGTCTAATGAGTGACGAGTAGAGGGGAACAATGACCTCTTTTTTCCTGGATGAGAAACCTTTTGTGATGAGGTGTGCCACGTAGAAGGATTTCCTGACCACTGTGGCTCTGTGATTTTCAAAGGAGAGACTACTGTCCACCTGTGTCCCAAGGTCTCTTATCACCTCTTCTGTATTAAGTAGACTACCACCTATGTGGTAGCTCATGGGTACAGAGTTTTTCCCAAACAGGATGACAATGCATTTTTGGCATTGAGCTTGAGGCCATGGCTTTGACACCAGGCATCTGTCTCAGTGAGGCCCTTTTGCAGGATGTCCACATCAGCCGGAGAGTTTTGATTATGGCTCCTAGTTTGCAGTCATCGGTGAACTTCATTAGCCAAAGACCTTCTGTGTTAGCCTGTACTTCAGAAAGTAGATACCAAACAGGAGGGGTCCCAGGACTGAACCTGTGATACTCCACTTGTCACTGGTCTGAAGTCGGATTTGGAGTCTGCTACTTTCACAGTGTGGGTTCTATCAGTGAGCCAGTTGGCAACCCATCTTGTGACATAGGGATTTATGTTCAGTTTAGTGAGTTTATCTGTAATTCCAGAGTGGGGATGGTGTCAAAAGCCTTGGCAAGGTCTAGATAGGCTGTGTGAACCACCTTACCTTGGCTTATGGTCTTGATGACTGTCTTGAGAAGTCAACCAGGTTTAGTAGACATGATCTGCCTTAACAAACCCAAACTGGGTCGGGTCAAGAGTTTGGAGATTACCAATGTCTTTCTTTATGAGTTCCATGATGATACATTTCATAGCCTTGCAGACCAGGCTAGTTAGGCTTATGGGGCGATAGTTACCAGGGTCAGTTGTGGCCCCTCCTTTGTGGAGAGGAATAACCATTGCTGTGCGCCATTCTATGGGCATGTAGCCTTAATGAAATAGTCATAAGTGAGGAAGAATGAAATTGGACAACACAGATGCCTAGTTATGGTGAGTACATAATTTATAAATATATTAATGGATATGTTTTCAGCAGCATGAAGAATCGCAAGATACTGGATTCACTCTGGCCTTGTCTCAAGATGTTACATTAACACAAATTGCTCTGTATGACTGCACACTTTTAATATAGCAATAAAATAATAAAACAACAAGCACTTTT
Source organism: Protopterus annectens (assembly GCF_019279795.1). Taxonomy (NCBI): domain Eukaryota; kingdom Metazoa; phylum Chordata; order Ceratodontiformes; family Protopteridae; genus Protopterus; species Protopterus annectens. Next base: position 734,514,536 of record NC_056731.1, on the reverse strand, counting down.
GTCTCATGGACATAACTAGTCAAGACTTCCTCAGACTCAAGACCACTTGCAGTGAAGGATTTATGGGAAGAGACAACAACAAATACAAAAATTGAGAAATTGTAAGCTGTTTTTTTATGGCTATGGATAGTAAGATACAGGAAGTTCATAGGTTCATAGGTAGGTACTAGGCTATTGGCCCTAGAGCCTATATAAGCCTAGCCAAAAAGGTACCCTGGCTTTCACCACCCAAGAAAATTTTTTTCCTGTACCCCTGTCGAGCTGAGCCACAGAGGTGATCCCCGGGTGAGTTTCCTATTTTCCATCCAATCATCAAGATTTTTCTTGAAGAGTGCTAATGAGGAGCTTTTTTTGATATAGATAGGTAGTTTGTTCCAGAGTATGGGAAGTCTCTGGGACAGGAATCTATCCCACCAGCATATTCTATTTATTGTGGTGACAAGGTTTAGGTCCCTAGAGTGTGTAGTGCGGAGGGATTGGGATTTCTTTAAGTGGAGCATGTCCAACAGCTCTGGGTTTGACATAGCTGTGTATGTTAGGCAGAGATCGCCTCTGAGTAGGCGATATGCGATGAAGTAAAGCTGGAGTTTTTTGAGACAGTCTGCATAAGGCATCTGTTTGAGGCCAGTAATCCTCTTTGTGAGGTATTTCTGCAGCCTTTTCAGTTGTTGTAGATGTCTTGTGAGGTACATACCAAAAGGGGCGTTGTACTCTATAATGGGTCTAATGAGTGACGAGTAGAGGGGAACAATGACCTCTTTTTTCCTGGATGAGAAACCTTTTGTGATGAGGTGTGCCACGTAGAAGGATTTCCTGACTACTGTGGCTCTGTGATTATCAAAGGAGAGACTACTCTCCACCTGTGTCCCAAGGTCTCTTATCACACTTTCGATGTTAAGTAGACTACCACCTATGTGGTAGCTCATGGGTACAGAGTTTTTACCAAAGGCTATGACAATGCACTTTTTGGCATTGAGCTTGAGGCCATGGCTTTGACACCAGGCATCTGTCTCAGTGAGGCCCTTTTGCAGGATGTCGACATCGTTAAGAGTTTTGATTATGGCTCCTAGTTTGTAGTCATCTACGATCTTCATTAGCCAAAGACCTTCTGTGTTAGCCTGTACTTCAGAAAAGTAGATACCAAACAGGAGAGGACCCAGGACTGAACCCTGTGATACTCCACTTGTCACTGGTCTGAAGTCGGATTTGGAGTCTGCTACTTTCACAGTGTGGGTTCTATCAGTGAGCCAGTTGGCAACCCATCTTGTGACATAGGGATTTATACCTAGTTTAGTGAGTTTATCTGTAATTCCAGAGTGGGGGATGGTGTCAAAAGCCTTGGCAAGATCTAGATAGGCTATGTGAACCACCTTACCTTGGCTTATGGCTTTGGTGACTGCTTCAGAGAAGTATGTCAGGTTTAGGAGACAAAATCTGCCTTTTACAAACCCAAACTGGGTGGGGTCCAGAGTTTGGAGATTACCAATGTCTTTCTTTATAAGTTCCATGATGATACATTTCATGGCCTTGCAGACCAGGCTCGTTAGGCTAATGGGGCGGTAGCTCCAAGGGTCTGTGGTGGCTCCCCGTTTGTGGAGTGGGATAACCGTCGCTGTGCGCCATTCAGTGGGCACAAAACCTGAGGTGAGGCTATGATTGAACATGGTGCTTAGGTGGGGTGCCATTTCATTCTGTAGTTTGTGTAGAACGCAGCCTGGGATGTTGTCAGGTCCCATGGATGCTGTGTTCTTGGCTTTGGAGAGTTTAGCTTTTACCTGTGCAGCCGTGATTATAGGAACTTTGCATTCTTCCAGTATAGCGATGGGCCCTTTAGAGGGTGTGAGAGAGGGGTAAAGTTAGCACTGAACCTGTCTGCCAGGATGATGGCAATATCAGTTGGTTCTGTATATTTAGTGCCATTGTGCTGTAACTCAGAGCAGATCTGAGTGTTGCCATTGAGATTCTTGACATAGCTGTAGAATGCTTTGTGGTTGTCTTTAAAATCAGTGGCGATTTTGTTTTCGTAACTAGCTTTGGAGGATTTTATGAGGGATCTCAGCTTCTTACTAAGGCTGACCAGGGAGTTCCTCTAATCATGGGATTTTACTCTTTTTTGCAACAGTTTCTTTCTTCTGTTGTAGAGTTTGTTTATGGCAGGGGACTACCAGATTGGCTTCCTTTTTTTGGAGGATAGCATCTTGGTTCTGTTAGGGATAGCATGATCCATGCACTCATGTAAGTGTTTATAAAGTGCAATTGTGTAGGATTCAGCAGTCGTTGTGTTTCTATGTGTCTGTTTTGGTGGTGTAGGTTTTGAGGGACTATGTGATAAGTGTGGTGTGGTGCAAGTGTTTACCTTCTCCTCTTTACTGTCTAGTCCTATCTTGGGTGAAGAGAGCTTTGCTTCCAGTTTGGCTATATAATTGCATCTCTCACAGGTTGTAGTGCTGGTTGGTAGGAGGAGAGGGTTGTCTGTGCACATGAGGCAATTGCTGCATTGTCCCAAGATGCCCAGATTCATCAGGTGGACAGGAGAAAACACCGAGAGATGAACCTTAGATATGCCTGGGTAGGTGCTTATTTATTAAGTACTAAAAACTGTTTTCCTCTAGACAAGTGAGGAAAGTTGAGTGCTGTAGAAATTTGTAGCTTATTTAGTGCATACGAGTTCTGAACAAGTGCTGAGCACAAAGAAACAGATTTGAGTGCTAAAACTAAAAAAAAACTGGCTAGTTCTAAGGGAAAATGGCGCCGGGAGTAATTTAACCCTAGCTAAGTGGCAATGCATAAAGTGTTTATATATATATATATATATATATATATATATATATATATATATTTTTTTTTTATAACAGTAGCAAATGAGCAAACTGATTTAAACAAATTAACCAATTAACCAATAAAAAGCTCAAAACTGAGCCCTGTTCCAGCAGTCTTCAATCAGACAAGTTCTAACTGCACACTCCTGCCACTAAAGTGCAGGGGAACCTTCTCCAAAAAAGATGGCCTGGATTAGTGCTCAAGTTATACAAACAAAGCTAGATTCAGGATGTCTGAATCTAGTCTATGCTACAGCAAACAAGGCACACCAGTTTCAGAAAGAAACAGTTCAAATAAGCAGGCACAATAAGCCTTTAACCAGAAATTCCCAGCTCAGAAGGGCAGAATCTAGTCTCTCCAGTGAAAATGTTTTTAGTCCCTGAAGTTTTAAATACAAGTCAGACATATCTTTATCAACCAGAGGGGAAGGTGTGGACAATAACAAACAAAGAGATGAAGAAATTTATATTGGAAGGGAAGAGGACAAGAGTTAAATGGGATAACCCGATCCTCCCAACAGATTAAGGTGGTTTAGGATTTCCTGATTTGAAAAAATATTTTAGAGTTACATAGCTAAGGCTCATATACATAACACAAGCAGAAGGTTATAATTCAGAGTGGAATAGAATAACAATGAAGCAGGGGAGAATGTAAAGAAGTAAGGAGAGAGGGAATTTTAGATGCAGATCCTTAAATAGAATAATAACCCTACAGAATATTATATTCATGAAGTTGCATAAAGTATTCTATGAACTAAACCAACATGGAGATGGGGATAGGAGATTTTGCCAGTAGGGATGACTGCAAGTAGGGGTACAAAAAAACAGGCAAAAGGGGGCAGAATTTACTGGAGAAAACTGGCAAAAGAAGCAAGATATTAGGAGCAAATAACTAGAGAGGGACAGATAATAGAGTGGCTTGAGAACAAAAAGAAGTTTAGACTGTAGGTTAGAGATTGCCCTACCTACCAGGGACTGATTTCAGAGTATAGGCAAATAGAAAGGGGTAGGGGAGTTTTAAGTGAAAGACCTTCTCTAGTATAGTTTTTTTAGTTGAATCTAGAACAAATGCTGCTATTAGAAAGGGATAATAAGTAGGGCATATAAAATATTGCATGATAGCTATAAGAATCAATCAGAGTAGGTTAAAAAAGATTGGGAGGAGAGACTGAAAAAGCAATTTACAAGAGAACAATGGGAGGAGCATATATATTTGGATCCCAAGTATGCAACAAACTCAGGAAGGTTTAGGATTTTTGCTTGGAAGTGTTTAATTTTTCCTAAGGCAGATAAATATTGGAGGTGTGATAGGGAAAAGGAGATTTATTTATTCATTTATTTATTTATTTTTATTTAGTCATTGCTTTTGTTTACTGGGAAAGTCCAACTGAGTACAAGTCCCATTTTCAGCTGAGAGCCTGGGAGAAATGCTCCATTTTTTAGAATAGGTTGAAGGCAGTTATACAAGATTTACATAATAAATGTGCATACTTACATAGACTAGACTGATGTGACAGTCAAAAATAATAAATGTACATACATTGAATAGTAAATGAATATGTGTAGAATTGTAATGATGTGACAGTTACTAAAAACATGACAGTTAAATGAACAGTACAATAAAATATTAGCTAATATCAAGCTTATGAGAGTCTGTAGTTACTTTGAAATGGAATCAGCTGAAAATAGATATTGATTAAAAGACAGTGAATTAACTATAGGATGAAAATGGTTACAGATTAAGAAGAGTATTGAGGAGGTCTAAGTGAAAGGGAGATAGAGGTAGTAGTAGAGAACGGTAGTTGATAGTCAGATATTGTGAAGAAGTAGCTGTATTGCAGCCAGATACAACTGGGAACATGTTTGTTTTCGGGGGTGATGAGTTGGCAGATTTTAAAAATTCCGTACAGAGTACTCTTGGGGGAGCAAATGGCTATAGCTAAGGAAATGATTATTTTGAGCTGGTACATGGGATCTAAATTGCTTAGACATAGGCCTTACTAAATTTAATTCTGTTGGGTGCCAAAAAAAGCAATTAAGAATATGGAAATCAAAATCTAAACCAGCTGTATTTGAACTATTAAATATTGTAAAAAAAAAGATAAATGAACTGGAAGAGGGATCTTTAGAAAAAGGAAGGACCAAATTATGTAGAAATAATTGGAATTTGTGGGAACAGTATATGCGGAATAATGTTCATGAGGAGGAGTGAGGTTTAAAGGAAGGCAGAAATTGAGAAATGTATGTAATGTTTGACTGAAAGACTGTTATAAAGAAAGAAAACCTATATAATGTATAGAAATGAAAAAGATGTTAATATGGCTTGTTTTCTTTTCTATTAATGTATGTGTGTCTTAAAGTCATAATTCATAAAGATATTTAAAACAAACAAACTGCCACTTGCATAGAGCTATAGCTCAAAATGATGAACTAAGGACTTGTGTGTTTCTGAAATGTTTCCGTACAACTTCAGATATACTGATGATTGTAGGGGCATCATCTTGAGACAGAAATTGAAGAAACTATTATGAAAAATTACTCTGTCTGTCCAGTGGACGACAGACTTGGTGAATTTGTGTGAGTGTAAAATTCATGAAGACTATACAGTAGTTTAAACAAACTATTTTAAGTGTTTTCATCACTATGCATGAAAAAGGAAGTGATATAAATGGCATGATGGAAAACCTACTTGTCCACGTGTTGCTGCTACTTGCCAAGTATGGCACATTAAAACAAGAAACATCAGCTACAGAAAACACCAAAGGAAGATCAACATTGAAACTTTGTGTCAAGACCTTATCTTACACCATTTCAGACATGCAGGAAAATGTGCTTAACAGTAGCATAAAAGGTCACTGAGGCACTAAGCATATAGAGACAAACAAGATGTTTCCATTATAATCCTTTACTTTAAATTCAAGAAGCCATCCCTGCCACGTCTCATATCCAGACTTAGATGTACTCTTAAAGGTACTGCAAATCACATAACTAGTATGTGACAGTTGGGACCACCTGAATAGCATGAGGTTGCATCTAAAAATATTAGGCTGTGGGACTGATACATGCCTACAGCTAGTATCTAGTCATATAATGAACTTCTGCAATAGCGATCCTGCTATTCGAAGTCTGCTGTTGTGGTATGTATACTTACAGAACTTTACGTTCTTTCCCAAACATGAAAACCAATGCAAAATACATTTCCATGCTCTAGGTACCCACATGCAGCTACTACGTAGGTAGAGCATGTTCAACAAGAAAAGTACTGTAATTATTTGTATCCTATACTGTTGGTATGCAAGATTTACCTTTCTGCAGTCTGACCATGTTTATTTCATTTTATTGTATTGCATCTGTTAACCTGAGTATAGCACTAATCTCTGTGGAGCTAAGCAGTGTCCGGTTAAGTGACTTCCTCAGAATTGCACAGTTAGACAAATGGAGGCTGAGGGAATCAAACACTAGACCAGAGGAATCAGCAAATGAATCCTCTCTGCCAACTGCCAGGCATCAAAATGCACAGGCTTTTTTTAAAAATATGAAAAAAAAAATCATATAGAAGTTGATTTTAGGCCCCTTCCTAGTAGTACTAGGACTGCTCCTGCCCTGACAGTCATTAAAAATAAGACTACAGTTTATTCATAAAAAACCTAAGTACACAGCGTATTACAAGAACTTTGTACACTGTGTTTGGAATGCTACTAAGCTGGAGCAGAATTCACAGCAATGCACTGTGGTGCAGAATGGCAGTATCAGTGTGCTGCACTTTTTACTAAATTGAGTTTATACGTTGAACTTTCCTTTTATTCTACTACTGTACACACAGTTTATGCGGTTGTATGCTTTTGCTTTATTGCCTACATCTTCCTAGGATTCATACTGTGCTTAACTTCAAAACATGTTTTCTTTGCATTAATCTTCAAAGCCAGTAAAGCATTCAATGATTTTTCCATTTATTAATAGACTTATTTCTGTTTTTTTTTAACCATACAGAAAAGCCACTTGAAGAAAGATGTTTAATAATATTACCTGACTTACTGTGCTTTAAAGTGTGCCTCCAGTATCAGTGGGTGTGATTTATAAAATAATTTCCATGGTTATGCATGCTGATGGCATTTCTGTCATTACCATCATAGGGCAATGAGAGGATCAAGTGGTGTGCAAACTCCCATTGGCAGGGGCTTTCCACCATCTCTGTGCATGGACAGGATAAGACTGTTTGGTAGCAGGTTTGCCTGCACCATCCTGGACTCCATTGCCAGTGTGGATTTTCTAGGTGTGCAGATGGGATGCTGAGGGATGATTATATTTTTCACAGCTCTAGTATGTTGCAGAGTGCTGTCTGCTGATTAACATAGCAGGACAGAAGTATTGCAGTGGCCAAAACACCTACAGCGGATGTTTATGCTTCCCTAGCATTGCATTGTTTATATTGCGGACTGTTGCACAGTGGGGAAATTGGCCAGTCCATCAACAAAGATTGCCTTTCATCAGCTTCCCAAAGGTGCTAAGAGACAGGTACAGAAAGTTTCAGAGAGAAAGTGAAGAACAGAGGTAAAGACAGGTCCAAAGAGAAGTCGGGTAATGGCTGTAAAAGCTGAAAAGAAGAGAGGGAGAGAGATAAAAGGAAAAGATCTCCAGTCCACCCTGTCTGGGTTCTCCAGTCACAAAAAATATTGAGATCTCTGCGACTTCTTTGCCATCTACTCCAACCCCTTCAGATCTGCATCAGCCATTACCCCCTTTACCATCCTCAGGCAACATCAAGACCATAATTATTTTGTATCATTCTCTGAAGAGATTGTCTTCTCGGGAGTTGAGAAACTCCCAAGAGGGAACTCTCGAGGTTTTCCCCTCCCATCAACCCTCAGCTGCATATGTCTGATTCATTCAATCCTGCAGAAGCTTTGTAAATATCAACTGAGATAAGAGACTTTAAGTAATAAAGCACACAGAAGGTGTAACTCGTCAAAAGTCAAAAAAGATCACACCTTCAATAAAAACCCTATCACAACCAATGTTAAATACATAATACATGAGCACATTTAAAAACCTTATATATTGAAGGCGTGATCTTTTTTGACTATAAATTTTCCATCATGGAATTGTCAAGTATTCTGAGGATGTTTCTGATTGGTCAGAAACGAAAGCGCTTATTACAAAGCATGAGAAACACAAAGACCAGTACTGGTGTGGGAGCAGATTTTATTTTGTTTTTAACCTGCATTAAAGTTTGCCTTTGCTTTTGACGAGTTACACCTTCTGCGTACTTTATTACTTACAGTTTGGACTGCATTTCATTTTTGGGGTGTGAGACTTTGTTAAAGCATAGATAGACATGGGAGTTATTCCCCCAATATTCTGATGGTGGAGAGAGTTCGTCCACTCACTACTCTTGTACTTGCTCCTTTCTCAGTCCCTATAATGTATCTGGTGGCTTGGGAACAAAGTCTCCCCCTCTGTTTTCCCCCTGTTGACAACCTTAGACTCTTTCATAGTGAGTTTCTCTGACCCATTTAACTCTGAAGTCCTCGGAGCCCATGTTGTCTCAGCGCTGAGAGGTTAGGGCCAATTGCCCAGAGGTGAGTTTGACTCTCTCTTGCCTTGTTCTAGACTTTCCATGGTTCTGGGTGCTTCAGTCCTCAACACATAAGCTGCAATCTCAGCCTTAGTGCTACTTGAGCCATTGGCATCAGGGATTCAATCTTATGACCCATCTACTCCTGATTTCCCTTTGGATTGCAGGTCATCTTTCTTAGCTACAGTGGCGTTTTTGGAGTTCCAGGCTTTTGAGAAGATTCTACCCTATCAAGCCATAAGGTTAGGGAACATGTCCCTCATCTCAGCCCCACCCAATCCATCGGTGAACCCTGCCTCTGACCATCTTTCCTGAGGACAGCCTGTTTCAAAGAGTCTTAAACCTCACCTTGCTCAAGGTACTAAGGACACATCAACTCCTTCCCCAACTAAAGAGCACAGAAGGTGTACTTGTAAGCTGAAGACACTCACATTGATGAAAGGGAAGGGTCCTGTAATTCCCCTGAAGACATCTCTTTTGGTGAATTAATGGAACAACTGAAACAGAGAAGGAATTTGTCAACTAATACCCCTTCCCTCAGTGAGGAAGTATTTTTAATGTCTCTTTTGGAAAGAGCCCATCTTTCTCCTTGTTGGCCTGTCCAGCTGACAGGTTTATTGACGTTGTCTGTCAGAGGACTTTCCGGAATGCCTGTGTAGTGGAAACTATTCCTCACATGCCAGATAAGGTGCAAGTGTGCCCTCGTAGAGTCTGTTGTTATTGCAGCAGACACAAAGAAGTAGCTTTCAGAGGGGATTCAGGTTGATCAATCGATCAACTCTTTCTTCAAGTGTCGATTGAAAAAAAAAACATCTGAAACAACTTTTGGCGAATCTTACAGTTAAGTTTTTTTGTGGGGGGACAAGCCTCCATGCATCTTCTATGTGGAGGGACACCTACCACAACCCAAAATATAATTATACCTATTCCGAGGTCACACAGCAGTGGAGAAGAAAGAAAATTCCACTGTTGACACAAGTTGTTTAGACAAAATCTCTTTGATCACTTAGCACTCACTGAAAGGGCTGTCAATTGAATATGGTCCCCTTGGAGGAGAGCTCTGCTGTCGGTCCTTCCAACTGAGAATCTAGAGCAATAGACCATTTTGGGAAGTGGTTATATGCCTCAGGGGTCATTAAATTACTTTTCTCATATAAACTGATTCCAGAGGGAACTAGCAAATGAGTTATTGCACTCCCTCAGGAGGCCCCAGAGAACAGAGTCTAGGCAAAGAAGTCCATGGAGTCTCAGCTAGCTACCATGTTGTCCATTATAAATGTCACCATGAAGCTGATTTCTAGTGCGGCCTAATGGGACATCTAGAGAGGCTGGTACTGGCTTTGCAATTCATTACCATGCTTGACTGCTATTATGTATTTTCACAGAAAGCATTATTTCTTTATTTGTTTGTTGTTATTGATTTCACAGGCAACTTTAAGACATCCTTCCTTAACACCCCTTCTGATGGGTCTTCGCTTTTTGAACCCAAGGTAAAAAATTATTTTTCTAAGACTAAACAAGAAAGCAAAACACTAACTGCAGTAGGAGCTTGTTTCTCCAATCCTCAAAGACCTTTTTCCAAGAATGGGGGGGGGGGGGTGTCTGGTTTAGGAAGTCCCAGCATTTTGCCATTGACTCCCCTTTTTAAAGGGCCCTATGAGGGAAGAGGGCAGAATGCCAGTGGATTCCATCCTAAAGGTGGAGGTGGTCTCTAAAATTAAGGGATTAGAGGTCTTTTCACTGAAAAAAAAACTTTCAGCATTCCTGAAGGATAGCTCATCTGCTCCCATTTGGGGGAAGTTGGGGGAATTTGTTTCTTCACCTAGAAATCTGGATGGTCATCTCAAAAGATATGTGGGTGAAGAAAATAATATCCAGAGGCTACATAATTTACTTTCAGTCATAATCAACCATTATACTCCCATGTCAGATGTCACATCCCAACAACAAAGGGCAGCATTACAAGAAATTTCCAGACTGCTAGAAAAAGGAGTCAATGAAGAGATCCCAACAGACCTAAGAGGACCCAGGGTCTAGATGTTCTTCGTGTTTCACTGTTGCAGTCATTACATTTGGGTTATCTGCTTGCAGGTAGCCATCAGTCGGCCTGATTAACAAAGTCTTGGGTCCTTCATTGTTTGCTGTCCCTTCTTCCATGACGTCAGATTATCAGGGGTATAAAACATGCAGCCAACGCCATTACATCAGTCTTTCTTGCAGTGCGGTGCCCGAAGAAGAAGCAGTTCGCAAGTGCCGGTCGGCCGACAACTGAAATTTTCGTTTTCAAGTTTCAGAACCGAAGTCTTCAACTAAAGCTAAGTACCCCATTGGGGAAACTTTTTCTTGCTCCTTACCGATGTCAGTAAAAGTTAATAATTGCATTACTTGTGGAAAGCAAATACCTCATAAAGATTTTCCTTCATACTGTATTCCTTGCCTAGGTCCTGACCATGATGTACCTATGTACCTTGCTGTTGGTTTTGTGCTTTATTTAATCAGCGCACTATCCGTCGTAGGTATATTTTCGCCTGTAAATATTTCGGTTCTCGGTTTAATTATCCAGAAATGTCATCAGTTAGCCATCCGACTACTGGGATTCCAAAAAAACGCAAAGATAAAGACAGAGACAGGCCGCCGAGGTCCAAAATTGTCAAGGACGCTTCTCCTAAGCCAGTCGCCAGTTCGCCGGTACTCAGTGAGGCGCTTTCGCAGCCCGATACTCGCTACTTCTGATTCACAGGCCTCTACTGAGACCCATTCGGAGTCCAGTATGCCGCGAGATGCTTCAATTATGGAACCCGCGGATATCTCTACCTTGGATGGGTCCGGAACCGCTCTGCAGGCACTGGCTTCTGAGGGTGTATTCAGGCCTACGGACTTGCATATTAAACTGATGCCTCCTCCTTCACTTAGGCCTAAATCCCGAACCATGCCTAAAAAAACAACGCCCAGGCCATATGCTCAGGCCTCTATGCCTAAAAAACAAATGATAAGAATGGCTGAAGATCTAATAACTTTAATCAGGGGTAGCCAACCCCCCCCCCCCCACCCGAAGAGGCCTAGGACTGAAATTGTTTATGAATCTTCTGACCAGGATTCTGTTTTTTCTGATTCTTCTGATTATCTGGAGGGAGTATTTCCACTGGGAAAGCCTGGAATATTCTGATTCAAAAAAAAAGGTTCAGGGATTTCTTACTCCTGCCTCAGCATAGGCCTTTAGCTATTCCTCCTGTACTAGACGTTGTTGTGTCTTTCAGCTTTTCCCGGTTAGGGGTCGCCACAGCAGAACTCCAGTCTGCTAATGATTGGTAGTTGATTTTTACGTGCCGAGTTACCAGCTTTGACGCACAACCTTCAACGAAGGTACGCCCATTCACGCATGTCTCCACGCAGAAGACGTTCTAGCTGAGAATCGAACTGGACAGCATCTTACTGCGAGGCGACAACGCTACCACAGCACCACCACCGCGGGCTGTACTAGACATTGTTGATGATGCTTTTTCGGAATCTAGTTTGGCCCCTGATTCCTTGCCTCCTGCTCCCAGAAAACCTGACAGATACTACAGGGTCCCTGAGTCACATAAGTTCCTTTTTAAAAATCCTATTGCGGATCCAGAGACTATTTCTCAGGGGCCCAAGGGCATTAAGGCTTCTACTGCTAAAAATCCTACCCCTTCTGATAGAGACTCCAGGGTGCTGGATAGATGGGGTAAGAAGGTTTACACTTCTGCAGCCTTGGCCATTAGGGCTTTAAACTGCCAGTTTCATATGTTAAAGTATCAGCAACATGTTATTGGATTGCTTAAACTGAAAATTATGTTGATTCCTGATTGTGTGGTAAATAAAGAATTACAGGATTCGATCCCTAAAAACCGAAAGACACAACAACTGCATTCTGCTGAAAGGTTGGAAAACATACTTTGCAATGTAGTTTGGATTCTTTAGAGGCCTCTTGCAGGGCTGCTGTTACTGGGTCTGTGCTCAGAAGGCATGCTTGGCTTAAGGAGCAATCTTTACCTGATCATGTTAAAGCTAAATTGTTGGATGCTCCCTTAAATCAGGACCGCCTGTTTGGCAACAAGGCTGAGGAAGTTCTTAAAAAGATGGAAGATAAAGCTAAATCTATGCAAACTGTTAAGGATTTCTTACAAGTACAGCCTCCTAGATTTAGTAGGCACTGGCCCACTAAAAATTGGTCCTTTCCAGCCCCTTCCAGGTCTTTTCAAGCCAAACCCAGACACAGCAGAAACCCCAAGTTTCAGTCCCAGGGGACACACAAGACTAAGCAGTGGGGGGCCTCCACTTCCAAATCTGGGAGTAATAAGACTCCCCCCTATGGTAAACTGTCACAATGACTTTCTTTTAAAATTTCCAAGCACTTATCAACTGACTGCCCCTTTGGGGTGGAAAGATTGCTCTTCATGCAAAGAACTGGGAGCTCATTACCCAGGACAAATGGGTTTTAAGTATAGTGTCCCAGGGGTACAGATTTCACTTCCACACGTTGCCAACACCAAACGGGTGGCCATACCTACCCCCAAGTCAGTGGGCAGAGGCCCAAAACCAAGTACTTTCTCTCTTAAGCATGGGGGCTATTCAACTGGTACCAGAAGAGGAAAAGGGAAAATGTTTCTACTCGAGACTTTTCCTGGTACCCAGAAAAGACAATTCATGCCATCCTATCCTGGACCTGTCTACTCTAAACACCTTTTTGGAGATTCCAAAATTCAAGATGCTGACTCTTCACCAGTTGCTTCCTAGGATAGGCAAAGACGCCTGGTTGGCAACACTAGATTTAAAAGAAGCATACCTGCACATCCCAATCAGGGAATCTTGCAGGAGATGCCTTTGCTTCAAAGCAGGCTATACACACTATCAATTATCTGCACTGCCCTTTGGCTTATCTACTGCGCCCAGGGTATTCACAAAGTGCCTAGCTCCAGTTATTGCATTTTGCAGGCAAAGAAATATTCAAATATACCCATACCTGGACGATTGTCTAATTCAGGCAGAAAGCCAGGACATACTTTTGAATCATCTGGCCTTTGTACAAAGGGTTCTAACCTGTCTGGGGAACACCATAAACAAAAAGAAATCTCACCTGGTACCCTGTCAACAAATTATATTCCTGGGAGCAAGCTTGAATACAACTTCCCAGATGGCTTACCTCACGCCAGAGAAACAAATTCATTTGACAACCTACTTCAAACAACTGGCCACAAAAACCCTGCTATCTGCAAGACAAATACTGCAAGCCTTGGGGTTCATGGCCTCCTGCATTCTTCTAATTCCATATGCAAGACTGCATATGAGGAAACTACAGTGGTATCTAAAAAGCCCATGGTGTCAACATTCCCAGGATCTAGAAGCAATGATTCCTATCATACCTTGCCTATGCCTAGAGTTCCTTTGGTGGGCAGAGGCCTGCCACCAAAACAAGGGATTACCTTTCACACCACCCTGTCACCCAAACCCTAACAAAAGATGCATCAGAGTATACACGGGGGTCTCACCTGGCAGGGAAGTGCATTCAGGGCAAATGGAACCCAAGACAAATGCACCTGCATATCAATCAAAAAGAAATGTTAGCTGTACAGAATGCTCTGGCAGCCTTCAAGGACCGCATTCTTCCAGGACAACTAATGGTAAAGACGGACAACACCACTGTTATGTGGTACATAAACAAGCAGGGAGGTACACTTTCTTACCCCCTCTGCAGTCTAGCTATGGCATTGTGGAACACAGCCTTGAGCTACCAAGATGCACCTACAAGCTCAATTCCTGCCAGGAAAATTAAATACACAGGCAGACGGACTAAGCAGAAACCTCATGAACCTACACGAGTGGAAACTGGAACCAAGGATTTTCAACATGTTGACAAGCAAATGAGGGAGCCCAGATATAGACCTATTTGCCTTTCCCCAGAACTACCAATTTGACAAATTTTTCACAAGGACTCCCCACAAAGAAGCATGGAAAGTGAATGATCTGTCCTTCAGCTGGAAAAACCTATTAGTCTATGCCTTCCCCCCCTGCCTCTGCTCTCCAAAGTACTACTAAAAATCAAACAGGACAAACCAAGGATGATTTTGATTGCTCCAGACTGGCCACGGCAACACTGGTACCCCCTCCTGTGCAGTGTGTCACGGTTATCCCCATGGCACCTGCCTCAGACTCCTTCCCTGTTGTCTCAGCAGGAGAACCAAATTCTGCACCCTCAGCTTCTAACACTGAACCTTGCAGCCTGGCTAATTACCTAATCTCTCCTTTACCATCCCTCAGTAAACCTGTGATGGATATCATTTTAGAGGCAAGGAGGCCTAGTACTAGAAAATCTCATGCTGAAAAATGGAAAAGATTCTGTGCCTGGAACCAATCTCAAGGGATGAGCACAGCAGCACCCAATTTACCTCAGATTTTACAATACTTAACTGAGATGCTTCACAAGGGCCTCTCTTTTTCCTCCATTAAAATCCACGCCTCAGCCATTTCAGCTCATTATAACACAGAACCTCCACTCTTCTCTCATCCACTGCTCAAGCAGTTCATCAGAGGAGCCAAAAATTTGAGACCACCAGGAGAGCTGCAACCCCTGTCTGGGACCTTAACTTTGTTTTGGAGAAACTCACTCTACCTCCTTTCGAGTCAGCTGCTACTGCGGACTTAAAATTTCTTTCTTGGAAAACTGCTTTCCTTTTAGCAATCACTTCAGCTAGAAGGGTATCTGAATTACAGGCCCCCTATGGCAGTGGAGCCTTTCATCATCTTTCATGTAGACAGGGTGTCCCTCAGAACCAATCCATCCTTCATGCCCAAGGTGGTATCCAGTGTGGCTCTTAATCAGCCCATTCATTTGCCAACCTTCTTTCCCAATCCGCAGAACAAAGGGGAACGGATACTGCATTCCGTAGATGTGTACAGACAACTTAGATTCAACTTGCACAGGACTAAACCTCAAAGGAAATCTGAACAACTGCTGGTGGCATTTGCTGCAGGGGCAGAGGGGAAGGCTATTTCAAAGCAAACCATTTCTAAATGGATAGGCCGCTGCATTCATTTCTTCTATAAGCTCCATGGAAAACCTATCCCCCAGGGGATCAGACCTCACTCCACCAGGGCTGCATCGACCTTTGCAGCCTTTCTCAGAGGCGTCCCTACCAGGGACATCCTAGAAGTTGCTACCTGGAGTTCTGTACATACTTTCACCAAGCATTATCATTTGCCAATTTTCTCTAAATCCAGAGCTGGCTTTACCACTGCAGTCTTCCAGGGCCTTATAGCTGGTCCTAATGCTATTTAAATTCCGCCTCCCAACCATAGCTTTGGCAATCTACCCAAATGTAATGACTGCAACAGTGAAACACGAAGAACATAGTACAGTTGTGTACACTTATCATAAATGTAGATGTTCGAGTATATTCATTGTTGCAGTCCGGTTACCCACCCGCCATCCCCCTTTCTATACCTTTTCTTTCCTTCACTATACTCAAAAGCCTTTGTGGTGTATTTGCTTTTAGTTGAAGGTAAAGTTTATGTTTCTAAAAGTGCAATTATATATTTACTGTTTATTTATATATATATATATATATATATATATATATATATATATATATATTTGCTCCCCATTTGGGGGGCACCTGACATCTGGGGCAAGAAAAACTGAATAAAATGGTGTCGGTTGCATGTTTTATACCCCTGACGACCTGACGTCATGGAAGAGGAGACAGCAACCTTGGTAGCTTGGATACACCACAAGGTATCATCCCAACAGTTGAGATGGAAGGAGAGAGATGAAAAAGATATAGCTGTATAGCAAGTACGTGTATGTGTGTGTGTGTGTGTGTGTGTGTGTGTGTGTGTGTGTGTGTGTGTGTGTGTGTGTGTGTGTGCGCATATATATATATATATATATATATATATATATATATATATATATATATATATATATATATATGTATATATATATATATATATATATATATATATATATATATATATATATACATTTTTATTTTACATTTGTTGACTGGGCTAGTCTAACTGGATACATGTCCATTTTCAGTAGGGGCCCGGGGAGAAAAGCTCCAACACACACAATACAATATAGAATGTTGCCAGTCCAAGCTTAACACAGTTGTTGTTAATAAAAAGACAATACTCGTGAACATAGCACAAACAGTAAAGGTAATGTACATAAAATATGTTACTATATAAATATATACATAGATTTAAAATGCAATGTCATGGTCTCTTTGGTTCTTTAAGGATAAGTCTGTAGTTAGTATAGAAGAGTAAAAGGTGAAGAGTATCCATTAGTATAAAGAAAGAGAGTTAGGGTTAGTACAAGGGCATAACCATTGTATACTGAGAACTAGTTTTAGTTTATGTTTAAAAAGTATTATTGAGGACAGAGATAAGAGTTCATTGTGTAGTAGGTTCCAGTGCTTTCCAACAGTATTAGAGAACAGAGAGTCTCCTGCCAAGTTGTTGGATCTGCTAGTACAAATAAGTAGTTTATTTGAGGAGTGTAAAGTTTAAGATTGTTGTAAGGGGTAATGAGGCTAGAGAGTATTGGTGGGTTGATACAGGGTCTTATGGGCAATAGCAAGCTGGTGACATTAAAGCTGATTTTGAAACTCTAGCCATCCTAGCTGCTTTAGATTAAGACAATGATGAGTTCTAAAAGGAGAGCCAGTGGCAAATCTAGCAATATTATTTTAGGAGATTGCCAGTTTGTTGAGGTTGTTTTTTTGAGAGATTAGTGTATATAGGTGAAGCATAGAGGAGATTGGAGATTAAGTGAGTATGGGCTATAGCGGTCCTGGCTAATGTTGTAAGGAAGGGTTTGATTCTATAGAGGGACCCCAATTTCTTGTTGACTGTTTTTTATTGTGTTGTTAATATGAGTATCAAAGTTAAGGTTGCTGTCTCTTGTTATTCCTAAGAGTTTGGTGGTTGGGTTAGGAGATATGAGAGTGCCATTATTAGATACGATTGTGAAATATGCTGGGGTGGACTTCCAGGTTGGAGTAAAAGTTTAGATGTTCATCGTGCATTACAGCTGCAGTAATTACATATGGGTTTTCAGCCGGCAGGCGGTCCCTCGGTCGGCCGAATTCCAAAGTCTTGGTCCGGCGTCGGTTGTTGTCGCGTACTCTTCTGACGTCAGGAAGGCTAGAGTATAAAAGACACAGCCGACGCCATCTTCTTCAGTCTTTTGCCGCGGTGCCCGGCAGAAGCAGTTCGCAAGTGCCGGTCGGCCAGCTCCTGAATTACGAAAGAATTTCGAACCAAGTCTTCATTAAAGCTAAGTACCCCGTTGGGGAACCTTTTCTTGCCTCAGACCGATGTCAGAAAAAGTTAATAATTGTATTTCTTGTGGGAAGCAAATACCGCATAAGGATTTCCATTCCCTTTGCATACCTTGTTTGGGCCCAGACCACGACGCCTCGGCTGCCGCTTTGTGCTACCTTCAATAAGCGACTATCAAGCGCCGGGCGGAGTTCGCCCAACACTATTTTGGCAAAGCGTTTAATTATAAAATGTTGTCTGATACTCCGACTACCGCTATGTCCAGAAAATGCAAAGAAAAGGACCGTCAGTCGAGAACTGCGGTCTCCACCGACACCACGCCGAAACAAGCTCCACATGGGCCGGTTCTCAGTGAGACGCCTTTGCAGTCCCTGACTACCGACGACACTCCCTCGGCGGGGTCTTCTGTACCTGAGACCGCTGGTTCTTCGGTCCTTTCCCAAACTACTACTAAGCCCCTGTTCATGTCGAACCCACCAATGTGGATAGATCTACATCCACCCATGGTGTATTTAGGCCTTCATCTTCTTTCTCCATCAAGGCCTTTACAATGCCAAATCAGCCAAGCATCTTTCTAGGCCTGCCTCACAAGGCCCAAGACCTGGGCCCACGCCTAAGAAACACATGCTTAAAATGGCTGAAGACCTGATCACTCTTATCAGAGGCTCACAGGCCCCTCCGGACAAGAGACCCAGAGTAGAGGAGGATTCTCCTCCTTCTGACCAAGAATCCATTTTATCAGAACATTCTGATGCTGAAGAACAGTCTTATTCACCTTTTGAGGATTCGGATGCAGAGCAGTCCATTCCTTCTGTATCCCCCCCTGAGGATTTTTCCTTTGGGGAAACTTTACACTCCTTGAGAGAGCACTTCCATTGGGAAGGCCAAGACTTTTCAGACTCCAAGAAAAGACTTAGGGAATTTCTCTGGTTACCTCAGCATAGACCTCTGGCTATTCCTCCTGTTTTGGAGGTTTTGATGATGTATACTGGAGGCCTGTTTAAATCCTGATTCTCTGCCTCCTGCACCAGTTAAGCCGGATAGGTATTACAGAGTTCCTAATTCTCATCAGTTCCTCTATAAAGGCCATAATGCAGACCCTGAAACTATTTCTCAAGGCCCTAAAGGAATTAAGGCCTCCACGGCCAAGAATCCACTACCTACGGAAAGGGAATCTAGATCACTAGAAAGGTGGGGTAAGAAGGTTTACACCTCAGCCACCCTTGCCATGAGGGCCTTAAACTGCCAATTTCATATGATTAAATATCAGCAATTTCTGTTATCACAATTAAAAACAAAAATGTCACAACCTGAACAACCAGATTTAAAAGAGTTGCAGGATATGATGCATAGTGCTGAGCAAGTGGGCAAGCACACCTTACAATGTGGTTATGATGCACTAGAGGCCTACAGCAGATCATCCACCACTGGAGCAGACATTCGCAGACCTGCATGGCTAAGGGAACAAAATCTTACAGAGCAGGTGAAAGCAAAAATTCTGGATGCAATTACATAAGGATGTTCTTTTGGTGGTAATGCTGAGGATATTTTACGAAAATGGAAGAAAAGGCAAAATCTATGCAAACTGTCAAAGCCTTCTTACAGGTTCAGCCACCAAGGTTCAGCAGGAATTGGCCATCAAAAAACTGGTCCTTTCCAACCACTGACAAAGCCCAAAGGGGCAGATACAGACGCGGAAGGGGCAGAGGACAACCCCAAGGATCCTACAGAGGCAGACAATGGCAATCACCAACACCAAGAAGTGGTGACGACAGTGCACAGCAGTACAGAAAGCAAACTCAATGACTCCCTCATTTCCATGCCAAGCAGAATTCAACTGGCAGCACCTTTGGGAGGAAAACTGGCACTATTTGCAAACAATTGGCATATTGTCACAACAGACAAATGGATTCTGACATAATAAACAGAGGCTACAAATTTCATTTCCACACTCTTCCAAAATGAGAGGCATGCCAAACCTACCACAAAATCAAAGGGTAGAGGCACAACTACAAATCGCAAAGCTCCTAAACATGAGGGCTATACAAAAGGTACCTACGCACTAACAAGCACAAGGTTTTTATTCAAGGCTTTTTCTGGTGCTAAGAAAAGGAAGCGACTGGAGACCCATTCTGACTTATCCAGCCTCAACACATTTCTTCTAGTGCCGAAATTCAAGGTGCTCACATTACAGCAACTCCTTCCCATGCTGGGCAAGCGGTTTTGGCTGGTAACATTGGACCTCAAGGAGGCATACCTGCATGTCCCAATCAGACAAAGTTGCAGAAGATACCTCAGATTTCTTGCAGGTTCAAATCACTATCAATTCTCTGCATTGCCCTTTGGCTTATCTACTGCGCCCAGAGTATTCACCAAGTGCCTGGCATCAGTGATTGCATACTGCAGACTTCAAGGGATACAAATTTACCCTTACCTGGACGACTGCCTGATCCAAGCGGACAGCAAACTCACTTCTCAAACATCTGGCATATGTGACACGCTTACTGCTTTCTCTGGGATACACCATCAACAAGGAGAAATCAAAACTAACACCCTCTCAGAAAATTACCTTCCTGGGTGCCAACTTGGACACAAACACCCAGATGGCTTACCTAACAACAGAAAACAAGGGCAACTATCTCATTACTTCAAAATGCTTGCAAAAAGTACCAGGCTTACTGCAAGGAAAATCCTGCAGGCTCTGGGATTCATGGCATCTTGCATTCTTCTAATCCCATGTGCAAAGCTGCACATGAGGAAACTTCAATGGTACCTAAAAATCTATGGTCTCAACACAGTCACAGCTTAGAAGTGGAGATTCCACAATTCCCTGTCTACAAAAGGAATTCGTATGGTGGGCCCAAGCATGCCAAGTAAACAAAGGCCTCCCATTCTGCAAGCCTCAAGCTACACAAGTCATAACCACGGACGCCTCAGATTACGCCTGGGGGGCGCACATGAAGGACAGGTGCATTCAGGGCAGATGGCACAGAACAGAAAAGCACCTTCACATCAGTCAAAAAGAAATGCTGGCAGTAATAAATGCAATTTCAGCGTTCAGAGAATTCCTGCATCCAGGACAGCTGCTAATAAGAACAGACAACACCACAGTAATGTGGTACATAAACAAACAAGGAGGGACTCATTCATACCCCTTGTGCAGATTAACCATGACTCTTTGGAATCTAGCTCTGGAAAGACAAATAGAACTCCAGGCTCAGTACCTACCAGGAATGGAAAACACACTGGCAGACACTCTGAGCAAGCATATGACAGACCCTCACGAATGGAAGCTACATCCACACGTATTCACAGAGATTGTTCAAGCGTGGGGAAGGCCAGACATAGACCTTTTGCCTCCCACAAAAATCATCAATTAAAAGTTTTGCTCAAGGACCTTCCACCCAAAGGCTTGGAAAGTGGACGCCTTTCATTCACATGGACAACTTGGTCAGTTTATGCATTCCCACCACTACCTCTGCTGCCCAAGGTGCTTTTGAAAGCAAGAACAGACAAGCCAAGGATGATACTGATTGCTCCAGATTGGCCGAGACAACATTGGTATCCACTATTGAGGAGCCTAACACACACCTCCTGGCCCCTGCCTCTAACACCTCTACTGCTGACGAGAACAATTTCAAAACTCTTCACAGTCAGCTGAAAACTCAGTCTAGCTGCATGGAAAATTCCTTAACTTCACATCAGGCACTACTCTCCAAAGAAGTGCAGGATGTCATTTTGGAGGCTAGAAGACCATCTACAAGAAAAGCTTACTCCAAAATGGAAGCGGTTTTGCTGTTGGAATGAAGAACGAGGACAGGATCCTAGAAAATTAAACCTGCCTCTAGATTTTACAGTACCTAACTGAACTTTGAGCAAGGGACTTTCATTTTCCTCAATCAAGATACATGC
Source organism: Protopterus annectens (assembly GCF_019279795.1). NCBI lineage: Eukaryota > Metazoa > Chordata > Ceratodontiformes > Protopteridae > Protopterus > Protopterus annectens. The sequence goes on along the minus strand of NC_056731.1, from coordinate 734,492,918 downwards.
CTCAGCAATATCTGCAGAATTCAATATGGATCCTCCTTTATTCTCACACCCACTACTGCGACAGTTCCTCAGAGGGCTAAGAACATAAGGCCTCCAAGGAAACAACCAGTACCAGCTTGGGACCTTAACTATGTACTGGAAAATTGACATTGCCTCCCTTTGAACCAGCTGCTTCAGCAGAATTACAATATTTGTCCTGAAAACAGCTTTTCTCCTGGCCATCACTTCAGCTCGTAGGGTATCTGAGTTACAGGCCCTCATGGCGGTGCAGCCATTCCTCATTTTCCATCAGGACAGGGTTTCCTGCACTAACCCTCCTTTATGCCTAAAGTAGTAACTAGGGTAGCCCTAAACCAGGCCATCCACCTTCCTACCTTCTACTCTAATCCTCAAAACAAAGGGGAGAGGCTGCTTCATTCTTTAGATATCCATAGGCAGTTACTGCTATTACTTGGACAGAACCAAGTCATTCAGAAAATCAGATCAACTCCTAGTTTCCTATGCTGTGGGGTCAAGGGAAACCTGTAACTAAACAGACCATTTCCAAGTGGATTGGTCACTGCAGCTTTTGTTATTCCCATCATGGAAAGCTCGTACCTACTGGTATCAGATCACACTCCACTAGGGCCACAGCCACCTCTACAGCCTTCCTCAGAGGAGTGCCTACTAAGGATATCTTGGAGGCAGCCACTTGGAGTTCTGTACATACCTTCACAAAGCATTACCATCTGCCTTTATACTCCAGAACTAGAGCAGGCTTTGCCACTGCAGTTCTGCAGGGCATTCTAGCTCAACCCAGTTCCGTATAGTACCTACCACCCTACACATAGCTTTGGGATTCTACCCATATAATTACTGCAGCTGTAATGCACGATGAACATAGTACAGTTTTGTACCTACCATAAATGTAGATGTTCGAGGCTATTACAGCTGCAGTACAGGTTTCCCACCCTCCTTCTCCTCTTGGTAAGACCTTGGGGTTTGAATACCTATTCATACCTGCTGACTGGGTTATCCTACTATGTTTTATTTGCTTACTTTTGTGTATTACACTAATTTATGTATTGCCTTCCTTTGGGGCACCTGACATCTGGGGCAAGAAAGACTGAAGAAGATGGCGCCGGCTGTGTCTTTTATACTCTAGCCTTCCTGACGCCAGAAGAGCACGCTGACAACAACCGACGCCGACCAAGACTTTGGAATTGCCGACGAGGGACCGCCTGCCGGCTGAAAACCCATATGTAATTACTGCAGCTGTAATAGCCCTCGAACATCTACATTTATGGTAGGTACAAAACTGTACTTTCTTCTGGGGTTTAGGAGGAGGCAGCAGTTTAAAAAACATTGTTCTACTGTATTAAATGCTTTTTGGGTAAGGGACTGTAGTTCAGATGGAGAAGTGGCTGAGCATATTATTGTGGAGTCATCCACATATTGAATACAGGTGGTTTGAGGAATTGCTGAGTGTAGGTTGTTAATAAAAATGGAAAATAAGAGTGGGCCTAATATGGAGCCCTGAGTAACACCCAGGGAAATGGGGAGGTGGGTAGATAGATTGTTATCCCATAGCACAGCCTGCTGTCTATTGTCTAATTAAGATTTGAACCACTTTATGGACAGAGATTCAAGTGAAAGGGATTTGAATATATTTAAAAGTAGCTGGTGATTAACCATATCGAAAGCTGTAGATAGATCAATAAAGACAGCAGAGGAAAGAATATTGTTGTTACATTTTTTGTTAATTCAGTCTGTAAAGGATAGCAGGGCAGTGGTAGTACTGTGGAATTGTCTAAATCCCTCTTGACAGTTGACAAGTAAGTTGTTTTGGATTAGGTGGTGAAGTAGTTGCTTATGGATGTATTTTTTCCATTATTTTTGCCAGTGGAGAGAGTAAAGCTATAGGACGATAGTTTGAAAAGTCGTTAAGAGTTCCCACCTCTATGTAGGGGGATAATGTGAGAGATTTTCCATATAGTTGGGATGGTACCTTCATTTATGATTCTGTTAATTAGTATGCAAACGGGATAGGCTATAGCTTTAGCTCCTTTTTGCAGGTATTCTGCCAGTAGTTGGTCAGCTGAGGGGGTGGTAGGTTTTAGTTTTTGGAGAAGGGAGCAAATGAAGGAAGTAGAAACTGATTGTAACTGAAATGATGGAAGTAGGCTAGTAGTAGAAGTAGGCAGGTTTGAGGTACCTGAAGATAGTTAACTAGCAAGAGTTTGGATGGCGTATGTGAAGAAGGAATTGAAGGCATTGGCAGTTTGTGTGGGATTCTCAAGGTTAGAGCCTTGTGGGTTTGGCGTGATAGATTGACCTGGGTGTAGCAGTTTGTTAATGCTAGTCCAAAACTGTTGTGGTTTATTTTGGTAAGTTTGCTATAGTTGGAAGTAAAAGTTTCTTTTATCTATGAGGATAGCTTTTTTGTATTATTTCTAAGTTGTCTAAAGTTTTGATGGTCTATAGGATTCTTAGTACGCCATTTAGCCCAGGATTTGTTTCTAAGAAGGATTTTTTGCCTAGTAGCTTTTGAGAGCCATGGGGCAGGTTTAGTCTTATTTCTAATAGAGCGTAATGGGGTGTGGTGGTCAAGGATGGTTAAGAATGTGGAATTAAAGTATTGTACGGCTTCATCAAGTGGGAGGTATTTTAGTGGTGACCAGTTACACTGCTTAAGTTCTGTTTGGAAAAGTTCAGGGTTAAAATGGTTTTTGGTCCGTATTGTCCTGAAAGTATTTGGGTAAGTTAAGTTGGTTTTATGTCTACATACATATACATATACATATTTGTGTGTGTGTGTGTGTGTGTGTGTGTGTGTGTATATATATATATATATATATATATATATATTTATATTCTCAAAATACTGAAATGTCGAAATTCAGTATTTCGAGGTTATAAAGTCGAAACCTGACAACAGCAAAAACTATGAAGTGCGAAATTCAAAACCTTGCACACCAGAGATTTTGAATTTCCCGCTTCTACTCCACACACACACACACACACACACACACACACACACACACACACACACACCTTCCTCCTCACACACAAACACAAGCTCTATACTGCATAAAAGCAGGGAGGGTAAGCACCCCTGCACACCCCCCTACTTAAATATTCTAACTCCGAGGTCGCACTACATACAAACATGCACAAAACACCACCACACAAGCTACATTCTCCTCACATACACACATCACAGCAACAAAACACACTAATATACACTACAGCCCCTACCCAAAACTCAGAATAAATACACACTTACCTGAATCCACAACCATTAACACAACACCAGAAGCTTAATTCAAAATCTCCGTAAAGCAGGTTTTGAATTTCGTGCTTCTGAGGTTTCGCTGTTGTCAGGATTCCACTTTATGGGCTCAAAATACTGAATATATATACACACACACATACACACACGCACATGCACACACACACACACACACACACACACACACACACATACCAAAGAAAGAAAAAGGTAAACAGATTATTGTATCAGTGGAGGTAAGCATGAGAGCTAATGATATAAGAAGTAGGTTATAAAGCTATTTTATAATGACATACATGTTTGTTTCAGCAAGTGAGACAAATTCTGTAAAGAAACTGGGATATTTTGTTAGCAGATGATGTACTGAAACTGAAATATCTGACAGACCCATTTTTCTCATAAAACAATATATGAAATAACAGCAGTAGTAAGGTATCACAAGTATGGATATGACTGATGACCATAAAGTTTGGTTTAGGTAGGCAGTTGGGGTCTATATTAAAGGTCAATGTTCACAACCACTTAATTTACAACAAGAACACGAACGCCTAACAGCTAAAACAGCCAAACATGTAAACATCTAAATACGGAACACCGAACGGATTTCCTTGGCCAGCAGGGTGTTCGTGGGGAAGAGGAAATATATCCTTTTCCCCACTGTAGTGCAATCTCGGAGTTGGTATATATAAGTAGGTGGGGTGTGGGGGGGTGCAGGGGGGTTTGCCCCCCTGCAAAAGTGTGTTTATTGAGGTATGTTTAAGTAAGTTTTACTTACCTGCATGGCGCTGTTGTTTTCAGAAATGTGTTTGGCGCCCAGATTGGATGTTTACATGTTTCGCTGTTTCAACTGTTTGGCGTTTACATGTCGCAGTTGTCGTATTCATGGTTGTGAGCATTCTATCTTTTAATATATATCCGGCAGTTGTACATCCTTGTTGTCCCTATTATTTTTCCTTATATTTAAACAGAAAATTTTAATTACAAAGAAGCATTTATATATGGTGGCCAATTCTGAAGTTCATTTATTATTAATTTCAGACCATGCCCCCTTATAATGGCAACTCATTTGAATAGAGAAATGAACAAGCACTAGAGGCTGCATTTTTTCTATTAGAAAGATTTTCCTCCCACAAAAAATGGCAGCATTATTATCGAATGATTAGAAGTACAGGCTTCTGATGAAGCTACTTTCCCAGTCAAGTTAGAAAACTTTTTAAATTGAAATATAAGAATATGTTAAAGTAGTATACAGACTGTAGACTTAAAAACGTAAGTAATAGTTTGAAGAAATATCAGACAGAGGTTAGGTACAAAGTAAAGCAGAGACACAGATGAGAATTGGCAGCTACAAGTAATGGAGGAAAAGTTCAGTAAATTGTTAGATTATAATGTGGTCATAATTAAAAGATCTTTGCTGCTAAAGAATTTTGAAGTTAACCCAAGTAAAAAGACGGTCTCCCATTAAAAGTGAGAAAGTAGGTGGCAGAAAGGTCAATAACTTAAATTAAATATGGAGTATAACTGGAAATATATGTAGATCTCCAGATGGAATTTTGGAATACTTTGCAGATGATTGTGAAATATTGAATACAAATGAGTTCTTTAAAGATTTTGGTAGAATATTGCATGAATATCTGGCTCCCTTGGATATTCCTAGAATAGATCAGTTTAAGGAAGCTTCAGCTGTCACAGAAGTAGCAGAGAAATAAATAAGATATTTAAAGAGACAAAAAAGGTAAAACTGTTGGACCTGATGTATCTGCTTTCAGAAGTATATATCTGGGTCAAATATGAATTTAATACAATGTTGTGAGACTAGCCAGTTGTGTGTTGACCAGAGGTAACTAGCCAGTTATAACCACAGGTAATGTCACCAGTTCTTGGAAGCAAACTCTTCTTTTAGTTATTTTGAAGGTCAGTAAAGACCCATTGCAGAAAGTTTCACATAGGCCTTTATCAGTATCAAATCATAATCGTATATCATTTGCGGCAGTAGGAGCAAAAACACTGGCTAAATTTCTATTGGAAGTAATGCTCTTAGATAAAACTGGTTTTAACTCTAGTATATCAATGTTTGATCGTTTGATAAAATTTCAGTGTTAGTAGAGGGTGCCTCTAATTTAGCTCAGACCTTACTTTTAGCAAACCTAGATTTTGAAAAACTTTTGCCTGGGTAACCTGAGAATACCTTTTTGCAGTTTTTTCAAACATATTTTATTAAATTATCACTTAAGACATTGGCAAATGTATATTAACAGAAAAGAAAACAAACCATTTTGACATGTTTCCATTTAAACACAATAGGCATCACATATATTTTCTTTACTACTATTATCAATCCAACATTACAAAAAATTGCTGAATTCCTGCCTTCCCTTAAACCTCATTCTTCAGCATGTATTGTTTCCACAGTTTCCATTTCCTTCTCCTTCCATTTTCTGAAGATCTCTCTTCTAGTTCTTTTATCTCTTTTATAGTATTCAATACTTTAAAAACAGTTGAGTTCTATTTTCTAGTAATTGCTTTTTTGGCAAGCCTGCAGAATTAAACTTAACAAGACCTTACTATCTTGGCAATTCAGATCCTGTATCCCAGCTCAAAAGAATCATTCTCTTGCTTACATCCATTGGCTCACCAAGTATTTCTGGTAGAGTACTCTGTAGGGAATTTCTAATAGCTGCCAGCTTATTATACTCCCAAAACATATCTTCCTAGTACTTCTTTCTTTTCATAATCCAATCTCCAAAATTAATCTTGTAATTTAATCCTAATATATCCAAGTATTGTCATACACAAGATAAAATCTATATGGAACACTTACTGAATCAAACAGATGCAAGAGTTGTATGATTCTCATCAGTTCCTCTATAAAGGCCATAATGCAGACCCTGAAACTATTTCTCAAGGCCCTAAAGGAATTAAGGCCTCCACGCCAAGAATCCACTACCCACGGAAAGGGAATCTAGATCACTAGAAAGGTGGGGTAAGAAGGTTTACACCTCAGCCACCCTTGCCATGAGGGCCTTAAACTGCCAATTTCATATGATTAAATATCAGCAATTTCTGTTATCACAATTAAAAACAAAAATGTCACAACCTGAACAACCAGATTTAAAAGAGTTGCAGGATATGATGCATAGTGCTGAGCAAGTGGGCAAGCACACCTTACAATGTGGTTATGATGCACTAGAAGCCTCCAGCAGATCAGCCACTGGAGCAGTCATTCTAGACATGCATGGCTAAGGGAACAAAATCTTCCAGATCAGGTGAAAGCAAAAAATTCTGGATGCACCGTTACATAAGGATGTTCTTTTTGGTGGTAATGCTGAGGATATTTTACGTAAAATGGAAGAAAAGGCAAAATCTATGCAAACTGTCAAAGCCTTCTTACAGGTTCAGCCACCAAGGTTCAGCAGGAATTGGCCGTCAAAAACTGGTCCTTTCCAACCACTGACAAAGCCCAAAGGGGCAGATACAGACGCGGAAGGGGCAGAGGACAACCCCAAGGATCCTACAGAGGCAGACAATGGCAATCACCAACACCAAGAAGTGGTGACGACAGTGCACAGCAGTACAGAAAGCAAACTCAATGACTCTCATTTCCATGCCAAGCAGAATTCAACTGGCAGCACCTTTGGGAGGAAAACTGGCACTATTTGCAAACAATTGGCATATTGTCACAACAGACAAATGGATTCTGGACATAATAAACAGAGGCTACAAATTTCATTTCCACACTCTTCCAAAATGAGAGGCATGCCAAACCTACCACAAAATCAAAGGGTAGAGGCACAACTACAAATCAAAGCTCCTAAACATGAGGGCTATACAAAAGGTACCTACGCACCAACAAGCACAAGGTTTTATTCAAGGCTTTTTCTGGTGCCAAGAAAAGGAAGCGACTGGAGACCCATTCTGGACTTATCCATTCTCAACACATTTCTTCTAGTGCCAAAATTCAAGATGCTCACATTACAGCAACTCCTTCCCATGCTGGGCAAGGGGTTTTGGCTGGTAACATTGGACCTCAAGGAGGCATACCTGCATGTCCCAATCAGACAAAGTTGCAGAAGATACCTCAGATTTCTTGCAGGTTCAAATCACTATCAATTCTCTGCATTGCCCTTTGGCTTATCTACTGCTTCAGAGTATTCACCAAGTGCCTGGCATCAGTGATTGCATACTGCAGACTTCAAGGATACAAATTTACCCTTACCTGGACGACTGCCTGATCCAAGCGGACAGCAAACTCATTACTTCTCAAACATCTGGCATATGTGACACGCTTACTGCTTTCTCTGGGATACACCATCAACAAGGAGAAATCAAAACTAACACCCTCTCAGAAAATTACCTTCCTGGGTGCCAACTTGGACACAAACACCCAGATGGCTTACCTAACAACAGAAAAACAAGGGCAACTATCTCATTACTTCAAAATGCTTGCAAAAGTACCAGGCTTACTGCAAGGAAAATCCTGCAGGCTCTGGGATTCATGGCATCTTGCATTCTTCTAATCCCATGTGCAAAGCTGCACATGAGGAAACTTCAATGGTACCTAAAAAATCTATGGTCTCAACACAGTCACAGCTTAGAAGTGGAGATTCCAATAATTCCCTGTCTACAAAAGGAATTCGTATGGTGGGCCCAAGCATGCCAAGTAAACAAAGGCCTCCCATTCTGCAAGCCTCAAGCTACACAAGTCATAACCACAGACGCCTCAGATTACGCCTGGGGGGCGCACATGAAGGACAGGTGCATTCAGGGCAGATGGCACAGAACAGAAAAGCACCTTCACATCAGTCAAAAAGAAATGCTGGCAGTAATAAATGCAATTTCAGCGTTCAGAGAATTCCTGCATCCAGGACAGCTGCTAATAAGAACAGACAACACCACAGTAATGTGGTACATAAACAAACAAGGAGGGACTCATTCATACCCCTTGTGCAGATTAACCATGACTCTTTGGAATCTAGCTCTGGAAAGACAAATAGAACTCCAGGCTCAGTACCTACCAGGAATGGAAAACACACTGGCAGACACTCTGAGCAAGCATATGACAGACGCTCACGAATGGAAGCTACATCCACACGTGATTCACAGAGATTGTTCAAGCGTGGGAAGGCCAGACATAGACCTTTTGCCTCCCACAAAATCATCAATTAAAAGTTTTGCTCAAGGACCTTCCACCCAAAGGCTTGGAAAGTGGACCCTTTCATTCACATGGACAACTTGGTCAGTTTATGCATTCCCACCACTACCTCTGCTGCCCAAGGTGCTTTTGAAAGCAAGAACAGACAAGCCAAGGATGATACTGATTGCTCCAGATTGGCCGAGACAACATTGGTATCCACTATTGAGGAGCCTAACACACACTCCTCCGTGGCCCCTGCCTCTAACACCTCTACTGCTGACGCAGAGAACAATTTCAAAACTCTTCACAGTCAGCTGAAAACTCTCAGTCTAGCTGCATGGAAAATTCCTTAACTTCACATCAGGCACTACTCTCCAAAGAAGTGCAGGATGTCATTTTGGAGGCTAGAAGACCATCTACAAGAAAAGCTTACTCCAAAATGGAAGCGGTTTTGCTGTTGGAATGAAGAACGAGGACAGGATCCTAGAAAATTAAACCTGCCTCAGATTTTACAGTACCTAACTGAACTTTTGAGCAAGGGACTTTCCTTTTCCTCAATCAAGATACATGCCTCAGCAATATCTGCAGAATTCAATATGGATCCTCCTTTATTCTCACACCCACTACTGCGACAGTTCCTCAGAGGGGCTAAGAACATAAGGCCTCCAAGGAAACAACCAGTACCAGCTTGGGACCTTAACTATGTACTGGAAAAATTGACATTGCCTCCTTTGAACCAGCTGCTTCAGCAGAATTACAATATTTGTCCTGGAAAACAGCTTTTCTCCTGGCCATCACTTCAGCTCAGAGGGTATCTGAGTTACAGGCCCTCATGGCGGTGCAGCCATTCCTCATATTCCATCAGGACAGGGTTTCCCTGCATCTAACCTCCTTTATGCCTAAAGTAGTATCTAGGGTAGCCCTAAACCAGGCCATCCACCTTCCTACCTTCTACTCTAATCCTCAAAACAAAGGGGAGAGGCTGCTTCATTCTTTAGATATCCATAGGCAGCTACGTTATTACTTGGACAGAACCAAGTCATTCAGAAAATCAGATCAACTCCTAGTTTCCTATGCTGTGGGGGGGTCAAGGGAAACCTGTAACTAAACAGACCATTTCCAAGTGGATTGGTCACTGCATACGCTTTTGTTATTCCCATCATGGAAAGCTCGTACCTACTGGTATCAGATCACACTCCACTAGGGCCACAGCCACCTCTACAGCCTTCCTCAGAGGAGTGCCTACTAAGGATATCTTGGAGGCAGCCACTTGGAGTTCTGTACATACCTTCACAAAGCATTACCATCTGCCTTTATACTCCAGAACTAGAGCAGGCTTTGCCACTGCAGTTCTGCAGGGCATTCTAGCTCAACCCAGTTCCGTATAGTACCTACCACCCTATACATAGCTTTGGGATTCTACCCATATGTAATTACTGCAGCTGTAATGCACGATGAACATAGTACAGTTTTGTACCTACCATAAATGTAGATGTTCGAGGGCTATTACAGCTGCAGTACAGGTTTCCCACCCTCCTTCCCTCTTGGTAAGACCTTGGGGTTTGAATACCTATTCATACCTGCTGACTGGGTTATCCTACTATGTTTTATTTGCTTACTTTTGTGTATTACACTAATTTATGTATTGCCTTCCTTTTGGGGGCACCTGACATCTGGGGCAAGAAAGACTGAAGAAGATGGCGTCGGCTGTGTCTTTTATACTCTAGCCTTCCTGACGTCAGAAGAGTTGGCGACAACAACCGACGCCGGACCAAGACTTTGGAATTCGCCGATCGAGGGACCGCCTGCCGGGCTGAAAACCCATATGTAATTACTGCAGCTGTAATAGCCCTCGAACATCTACATTTATGGTAGGTACAAAACTGTACTTTCTTCTGGGGTTTAGGAGGAGGCAGCAGTTTAAAAAACATTGTTCTACTGTATTAAATGCTTTTTGGGTAAGGGACTGTAGTTCAGATGGAGAAGTGGCTGAGCATATTATTGTGGAGTCATCCGCATATTGAATACAGGTGGTTTGAGGAATTGCTGAGTGTAGGTTGTTAATAAAAATGGAAAATAAGAGTGGGCCTAATATGGAGCCCTGAGGAACACCCAGGGAAATGGGGAGGTGGGTAGATAGATTATTATCCCATAGCACAGCCTACTGTCTATTGTCTAATTAAGATTTGAACCATTTTATGGACAGAGATTCAAGTGAAAGGGATTTGAATATATTTAAAAGTAGCTGGTGATTAACCATATCGAAAGCTGTAGATAGATCAATAAAGACAGCAGAGGAAAGAATATTGTTGTTACATTTTTTGTTAATTCAGTCTGTAAAGGATAGCAGGGCAGTGGTAGTACTGTGGAATTGTCTAAATCCCTCTTGACAGTTGACAAGTAAGTTGTTTTGGATTAGGTGGTGAAGTAGTTGCTTATGGATGTATTTTTTCCATTATTTTTGCCAGTGGAGAGAGTAAAGCTATAGGACGATAGTTTGAAAAGTCGTTAGAGTTCCCACCTTTATGTAGGGGGATGTGAGAGATTTTCCATATAGTTGGGATGGTACCTTCATTTATGATTCTGTTAATTAGTATGCAAACGGGATAGGCTATAGCTTTAGCTCCTTTTTGCAGGTATTCTGCCGGTAGTTGGTCAGCTGAGGGGGTGGTAGGTTTTACTTTTTGGAGAAGGGAGCAAATGAAGGAAGTAGAAACTGATTGTAACTGAAATGATGGAAGTAGGCTAGTAGTAGAAGTAGGCAGATTTGAGGTACCTGAAGATAGTTAACTAGCAAGAGTTTGGATGGCGTCTGTGAAGAAGGAATTGAAGGCATTGGCAGTTTGTGTGGGATTCTCAAGGTTAGAGCCTTGTGGGTTTGGCGTGATAGATTGACCTGGGTGTAGTAGTTTGTTAATGCTAGTCCAAAACTGTTGTGGTTTATTTTGGTAAGTTTGCTATAGTTGGAAGTAAAAGTTTCTTTTATCTATGAGGATAGCTTTTTTGTATTATTTCTAAGTTGTCTAAAGTTTTGATGGTCTATAGGATTCTTAGTACGCCATTTAGCCCAGGATTTGTTTCTAAGAAGGATTTTTTGCCTAGTAGCTTTTGAGAGCCATGGGGCAGGTTTAGTCTTATTTCCAATAGAGCATAATGGGGTGTGGTGGTCAAGGATGGTTAAGAATGTGGAATTAAAGTATTGTACGGCTTCATCAAGTGGGAGGTATTTTAGTGGTGACCAGTTACACTGCTTAAGTTCTGTTTGAAAAAGTTCAGGGTTAAAATGGTTTTTGGTCCGTATTGTCCTAAAAGTATTTGGGTAAGTTAAGTTGGTTTTATGTCTACATACATATACATATACATATTTGTGTGTGTGTGTGTGTGTGTGTGTGTGTGTGTGTGTGTGTGTGTGTGTATATATATATATATATATATTTATATTCTCAAAATACTGAAATGTCAAAATTCAGTATTTCGAGGTTATAAAGTCGAAACCTGACAACAGCAAAAACTATGAAGCGCGAAATTCAAAACCTTGCACACCAGATATTTTGAATTTCCCGCTTCTACTCCACACACACACACACACACACACACACACACACACACACACACACACCTTCCTCCTCACACACAAACACAAGCTCTATACTGCATAAAAGCAGGGAGGGTAAGCACCCCTGCACACCCCCCTACTTAAATATTCTAACTCCGAGGTCGCACTACATACAAACACGCACAAAACACCACCACACAAGCTACATTCTCCTCACGTACACACATCACAGCAACAAAACACACTAATATACACTACAGCCCCTACCCAAACCTCGTAACAAATACACACTTACCTGAATCCACAACCACAACACAACACCAGAAGCGCTAATTCAAAATCTCCGGTGTGCGAGGTTTTGAATTTCGTGCTTCTGAGGTTTCGCTGTTGTCAGGATTCCACTTTATGGGCTCAAAATACTGAATATATATACACACACACATACACACACACACACACACACACACACACACACACACACACACACACACACACACATACCAAAGAAAGAAAAAGGTAAACAGATTATTGTATCAGTGGAGGTAAGCATGAGAGCTAATGATATAAGAAGTAGGTTATAAAGCTATTTTATAATGACATACATGTTTGTTTCAGCAAGTGAGACAAATTCTGTAAAGAAACTGGGATATTTTGTTAGCAGATGATGTACTGAAACTGAAATATCTGACAGACCCATTTTTCTCATAAAAACAATATATGAAATAACAGCAGTAGTAAGGTATCACAAGTATGGATATGACTGATGACCATAAAGTTTGGTTTAGGTAGGCAGTTGGGGTCTATATTAAAAGGCCGAATGTTCACAACCACGAATACGACAACCGCAACATGTAAACGCCGAACAGCTAAAACAGCAAAACATGTAAACATCGAAATACGGAACACCGAACGGATTTCCTTGGCCAGCAGGGTGTTCGGGGGGAAGAGGAAATATATCCTTTTCCCCACTGTAGTGCAATCTTGGAGTTGGTATATATAAGTAGGTGGGGTGGGTTTGCCCCCCTGCAAAAGTGTGTTTATTGAGGTATGTTTAAGTAAGTTTTACTTACCTGCATGGCGCTGTTGTTTTCAGAAATGTGTTTGGCGTTCCGTATTTCGAAGTTTACGTGTTTCGCTGTTTCAACTGTTTGGCGTTTACATGTCGCAGTTGTCGTATTCATGGTTGTGAGCATTCTATCTTTTAATATATATCCGGCAGTTGTACATCCTTGTTGTCCCTATTATTTTTCCTTATATTTAAACATAAAATTTTAATTACAAAGAAGCATTTATATATGGTGGCCAGTTCTGAAGTTCATTTATTATTAATTTCAGACCATGCCCCCTTATAATGGCAACTCATTTGAATAGAGAAATGAACAAGCACTAGAGGCTGCATTTTTTTCTATAAGAAAGATTTTCCCCCCACAGAAAATGGCAGCATTATTATCGAATGATTAGAAGTACAGGCTTCTGATGAAGCTACTTTCCCAGTCAAGTTAGAAAACTTTTTAAATTGAAATATAAGAATATGTTAAAGTAGTATACAGACTGTAGACTTAAAAACTTAAGTAATAGTTTGAAGAAATATCAGACAGAGGTTAGGTACAAAGTAAAGCAGAGACACAGATGAGAATTGGCAGCTACAAGTAATGGAGGAAAAGTTCAGTAAATTGTTAGATTATAATGTGGTCATAATTAAAAGATCTTTGCTGCTAAAGAATGTTGAAGTTAACCCAAGTAAAAAGACGGTCTCCCATTAAAAGTGAGAAAGTAGGTGGCAGAAAGGTCAATAACTTAAATTAAATATGGAGTATAACTGGAAATATATGTAGATCTCCAGATGGAATTTTGGAATACTTTGCAGATGGTTGTGAAATATTGAATACAAATGAGTTCTTTAAAGATTTTGGTAGAATATTGCATGAATATCTGGCTCCCTTGGATATTCCTAGAATAGATCAGTTTAAGGAAGCTTCAGCTGTCACAGAAGTAGCAGAGAAATAAATAAGATATTTAAAGAGACAAAAAAGGTAAAACTGTTGGACCTGATATATCTGCCCTCAGAAGTATATATCTGGGTCAAATATGAATTTAATACAATGTTGTGAGACTAGCCAGTTGTGTGTTGACCAGAGGTAACTAGCCAGTTATAACCACAGGTAATGTCACCAGTTCTTGGAAGCAAACTCTTCTTTTAGTTATTTTGAAGGTCAGTAAAGACCCAGTGCAGAAAGTTTCACATAGGCCTTTATCAGTATCAAATCATAATCGTATATCATTTGCGGCAGTAGGAGCAAAATCACTGGCTAAATTTCTATTGGAAGTAATGCTCTTAGATAAAACTGGTTTTAACTCTAGTATATCAATGTTTGATCATTTGATAAAATTTCAGTGTTGATAGAGGGTGCCTCTAATGTAGCTCAGACCTTACTTTTAGCAAACCTAGATGTTGAAAAACTTTTGCCTGGGTAACCTGAGAATACCTTTTTGCAGTTTTTTCAAACATATTTTATTAAATTATCACTTAAGACATTGGCAAATGTATATTAACAGAAAAGAAAACAAACCATTTTGACATGTTTCCATTTAAACACAATGGGCATCACATATATTTTCTTTGCTACTATTATCAATCCAACATTACAAAAAATTGCTGAATTCCTGCCTTCCCTTAAACCTCATTCTTCTGAACATTATTATGCATGTATTGTTTCCACAGTTTCCATTTCCTTCTCCTTCCCTTTCTGAAGATCTCTCTTCTAGTTCTTTTATCTCTTTTATAATATTCAATACTTTAAAAACAGTTGAGTTCTATTTTCTAGTAATTGCTTTTTTGGCAAGCCTGCAGAATTAAACTTAACAAGACCTTACTATCTTGGCAATTCAGATCCTGTATCCCAGCTCAGAAGAATCATTCTCTTGCTTACATCCATTGGCTCACCAAGTATTTCTGGTAGAGTATTCTGTAGGGAATTTCTAATAGCTGCCAGCTTATTATACTCCCAAAACATATCTTCCTAGTACTTCTTTCTTTTCCATCACACTTCCAGCATTGCTGTCTACCCGAAGAAAAAATATTTGAAGTCTGCTTGGGGTATTGCATTTCAAGGAATTCCATAATAATGATACCCAGGGTTTAAAAGCTACAATTCTGGGTCAAGTAAGGCAAACATTTGAATTGGATACAAAAAATAAACTATGGAAAATGGAATCTACTTTTATCTTGAAATTTGATACAGTGATCCCAAAGGGGTTGAATATGAAGTGTCAGTGGAACTGTTTTCTGTAATGATGCAGAATTAGTTAAGTGGTTAATTACATTTTTTAAAGAGTATAAGAGGGGAAGGTTTTGTGATGAAAAGTATACTCTGAAAAGGCTGGGAGCCAAGGCACTGGAGGAGTTTCAGGAGTGTTTGTGTATTTTACAGTTCATGTGCTGGAATTTATTGCTGCTTATTTTGTGCATTTTTGGAAGAAAAAATTATCCTGGCATTGGATTTTTTATTGAACAAGACTGTGCATCTGTAAAGGTAACACTGGCCTTGTTGTTTCCTGTGGTGATAATTTTGTGTCCTCTGGTTTTGGTGGTGAAAATTAACTGTTTGCACTTGCAGACAGCTTGTCTCCATGTAAATGTACTCACCAATGAGACTTTGTAAATTTCACTTTGAAAAGAATGAATGTGCAGTTGCCCTCAGCTTTAGACATCTTGAATCCACTGTACATTTGCCAATGGAAAACAAACATGCTAATATTTTTACAGTTATAGAAAGCTTGGCATTTTCATGGTTTTAATAATTTTTTCTTATTTTTAAAGCCCACATGCCTACAAACACACTGGTTTACAGCTTAAGCCAAAGGTTGTAATCTAGACATTCCCCCTTGTAAAATAAAAATTAAAAATATCGTAACTCTACATATAATCAATGCACTTTTACACCCCATTCCCTCCCCACCAGCTTAAGATCAGAGCAAATGAACATTAACCTTGCTTTTGTCCAGCCTGTTTCTCTTGTACTGTAAAACCTGCATTTCTTACAACTAAGTAAGTACTTTATTTACTTTAATATATGTAACACATACAACAGTCACTGAAAAGGCTCCCCTATATTTAATATTTAAAATAGCCAGACTACACACTACACAAAACTGTTTTGCTGAATATAACATGCAGTTTACATCATGAATTGTTTCATACAATGCTAATAAGAACAAAATTTGTTTGTCTTAGTTATTTTTCCCCTTTTAGTGTTCTTCTAAACATTAATGATATAAAGTGGGTATATGCTTTCCAGTCCAACCACAAGTTTAACCAACTCAACAGAAGTCCAGTGTTTTATAGCCATTTTTCTTGCAAAACAATATTTCACAATTGTAATAAGATGCTTTATAGACCTCCATGTATTCACTAATTTCAGAGTTGCTGGTCTTCTTCCTGTGCATCTCCATCTCCCACCACCAGATTCTGGTTCAAATCCAAGGTACTGTTGATTCTTCTAGTCAACGCCTGTGCTTTGTTTCTGTCTCTCAAGCATTTTCATTTGGAATTTTGGAAAATATTTTACTGGTAAATTCTTTCTGTGAAGCTTTCCATCAGAAGAATAAGAAGCCGAGTCCCAAACTGTTTACTGGTTCACTTTTTTGTTCGATAAACTTTTCAATTTCCTCCTTACCCTCTTCTTCATCAAAAATGTCTTTGATCCTCCTGGAAGAAGTATTCTGAAGATAGTTGGCTACAGCTTTTTGAGACTCACACCTGCCTCTTCACTGTTACTGAATGCTAGGGTAAATTTGCTTTTCCTGTTCTGACTGGTGAACAGTGTATAATAATTTTTCACAAACACTCTGTTGTCTGCATGTTTTAATACTTTTCTTTCTGCCACAGTTCTGTCAAGATTTATTCTTTCTGCTGGTATAATTGTATCTGTACTAATATATGTCTTGGCTGCTTTCTCATGAACAGGTTTGTAGCATACACTTGATGTGCCTCTAAATTAACAGATCCTGCAGTAGAACATCAGTCCAGCTGCTTATTTGTACTTTCATAAAATTAATGTAGTCTTTTCCTTTCTGTTTCTATGGTACAACAGTAAATATCAGGTTTTCTCTGTCTGGTTTGTCGTTTTAAGTTTATTATTTTTTGAAATAGCTCTTCTTGAGAAGCCTCATACCCAGCCAGCCTTTTCATTTCACCCTCTGATTTTTACAGCTTTATTATCTCATCTGGTTACTTAAAGGTCCTTCTGTTTTTTTTCAGACTTTCTTTATTTGAGTTGATGTTATTCCTTCAGTGCTTTATTTATTTTAATCACATTTGATTTATTTTTCCTCTGAATTACTGAAAGCAATCTCTTGTACCAAAGCTGAAGGTTGAACTGTTTTTGCTGAACAGCTGCAGGATTCTTTTCAGACATTGTTTTCTGTCCTCCTTTTCTAGTTAATTTTCTTTCAGGTTTTCAAATGTTTTTCTTTGCTAGCATCCAGCCAGTGTAAAATGAGTATGTTAAAAACAAAATCAAACCCTAAATTATTTATGTCCCATATGCCAGTCTGATGGAGGACTAACTATTAATCTGATGTTGTCAGTCTTCATTTATCCTTTACCTTTGGGACATGGTTTTGATCCTCAGATCTGGCTCAGCCATTACATAGCTTGCACTAGCCAAAACCTTACAGCTAAATCTCTACCCACAATACCCCTTTCCATATTACCTCAGATCTCATTGCCACTCTTGTCACAAGACACATCAGCCATTTTCTGTTGCAGCTAAGTGAAAATTTCTTGTGTTTTTCTAGTTTAATCTAGCCTTTTTTCTGTACTTAGATATATTCTTTATCTCTTCTACCCACTTTCTTTGTCGAGTAAGTTTACTTTCCTTACTATATGGTATTCTATCCCTACCATCATTGGTAATACCACTTCCTCTCTTTCTCTTTAGGTAGCTTTAATCTACCATTATTGGTAGTTTTTCTTTTCCTTCTGTCTGTGTTGCATGTGTGTGTGTGTGTGTGTGTGTGTGTGTGTGTGTGTGTGTTGCCTGTTGACCCCTAGTTCTTTTTTTTTTTTTTTGGTGTATGTCAAACACTACAGGCTTTATTTAAACAGTGCCAGGATTGTGGATGGAAGATACCCAGTTCCAATGGGCATTTCTCCTGTGTATATTATTTAGGTCCAACTCATCTTGAACAGGACTATACTATCTGCCAGACTTTCAGCAACTGAGCCTTGGTTGAATGCAGAAATAATATGAAAATAGCTAATTAAATCCCCTTTTGAGGTGGTTTTATCCAAGGCCAATGTGCCCCTCTAAATCTGATATTGGAACCAAAAAAAGTCACTCGGTGCCAACTTCTCCTTCGGTACCAGTGGCAAAAAATAATAAGCCTTACACTCCCACCACTTCAGCAGAACCGAAGGCTAAGGTTTGGAAGTGACAACATCTTCGGCACTGTCTTCTATGGCACCACAAACCTCAGTGCCGGTATCTTCGGTACCGAAATCTTCAGCTTCCTAGTTGGTACCGACCTCTCCTTCTACACTTCCACAGACATTGGAACCTCCATTGGTGCTGAAATCAGGCATAATTTTCACATCCAGGACAAGGTATTCACCATCTTTTGACCCCTTTGTGGGACAGCTCCTGAGTCCTTTTCTTGAAAGACTAGAATCCCCCTCAGGTTTATCTGTCCATTCCTCCAGGAGTCTTACCAAAGTCAACGTCATGAGGTTGGTGGATCAGCTCCTAGTGGCCAAGGTTCTTTGTCTCTTCCCACACCCCTCTCCCTTCTGGAGTTTGGGCATTTTCTCCCAGGACTCCACCAAAGTGTTTGTGTGGTCAGCACTGCTTTGAGTATCACTCATCTCTGCATTTAATTTTGATTTGAAGCTCTTTATTTACGGTTTAATCACTTCTATTTTGTATCTTATTCTAGTATTACATTTGCTTTGTTTTAAGTTTTCTGTTCTGTTGGAGTTTTAAGAGTATTTGGCTAGGGTCAGTTAAAAAAAGTTACCAAAGAATTCCTTTGCAAACTGTGAATAGCATCAGTTAATTAGTGGGAGGGGCTCAGAGACAGCATTGCTCTTTTATTTAGAAATATCTGTAGTTAGCTGAAGTATTTGTGTGGTCTGCATTGCTCTGAGTATCACTCGTTTCTGAATTTAATTTTGATTTGAAGCTCTTTATTTAAGGATTGATCACTTCTATTTTGTGTCTTATTCTAATATTACATTTGTTTTGTTTTAAGTTTTCTGTTCTGTTGCAGTTTTAAGAGTTCTCCCTCCCACCTGCTCAGTCTTTGTTGTGTTCTTAAATTTGGTGGCTTTTGAGTTGCCTGCCCCTACTATAAATCTCATTTTGGACACTCCTCCCAGTCCCATCTCATCAGCTTATTCTACTGAGTAGAGAAAGATCATTTGGGAAGGCCCACCCCCCCCTCAGTTTCTCAACTTTAATTTATCATGCTTCATCCCTTCCCACTTAACCTAAAAAAAATGTACCCTATTTGTGTTTGTTCCAACTTTATTTTGCTTTTGTTGCCTGTTCTTAAAAGTACTCAATTGCACTTATTCTGCTGCATTTATTACTGCTTGTTAGTAGCCTGATTAAATTTTAACTGTTATTCTAAGCCTTTTGGTTTAAGCCCTTGGGCTTCAGGCCAGTTGTTTTACATTAAGAAGGTTTTTTCTGCACTCTTGTGGGAGGAGAGGGTTGACTCTGCCCTTCTGAGCTGCAAATGGCTGGTTAAAGGCTTATTGTGCCTGCTTATTTGAACCGTTTCTTTCTGAAATTGGTGTGCCTTGTTTGATGTATCATAGACTAGATTCATACTTACTGAATCCAGCTTTGTTTGTATACCTTGAGCACTAATCCAGGCCATCTTTTTTTGGAGAGGGATCCCCTGCACCCTAGTGGCAGGAGTGTGCAGTTTGAACCTGTCTGATTGAAGACTGCTTGAACAGGGCTCAGTTTTAAGCTTTTTTATTAGTTAATTGGTTAATTTGTTTAAATCAGTTTGCTTTTGTTTGCTACTGTTATATTTAAGTGTGCACCTGTTCTCCTGTGTTAAATTGACCTAAACAGAGTTTAAATATCTTTAGCATAGTCTGGTTACAGGTTTTGCTGTTTTCAGATCTGTTTGTGTGATTCATGTGTTTCCTGCTACGCCGTTTTGTGTTGGCCATGGTCTGCCTGCACTTAGTTGGAGTAAGTGAACTGATTGGAACTGGTCTGACATAGGGTGTTGAGCTAAGAGCTCAGGAACAAGGGTTGATTGGTCAATTCCAGTGTTTCTATTTTACTTTCGTTTTTGTGGGTTTGTGTTTGCTTGCCCTTTGCGCACTGCCCCTGTGCTGATTTAACCCTTTGTGAGGTATCTCAGTTGCATTTTTTCCCTTACCAACACTCTTGTGTGAGTGAGGCCCTCGTCTGCAGCTGCTGTATTGATTTTGTCCAGCCCTACTCACACATTTAGGTACTCTCTTCAGATAGTACCCACTCTACTATCCCTGACCTCTCTTCCACAGATTCTGATAACCATGGTTGGACAATTTCCTATGGTTTCTCCTGCTAGCCTGGATGATATGGGCATCCTGAGACAGTGTAGCAACTGCCTTATGTACACAGATAACCCTCTACTACTACCACATAGGAACGCAATATGTGAGAGATGCAATCACATTAAGAACCTAGAATCCTTGCTGTCTCAGTCACAAGCCAGTACATCTGGCAGTAAGAAGGTTGTCTGCACAAACACTGTGAACACCACCCCCTAACACCAACCACATCTGTACGACATACTCATACAGATGCAGGGGTTCTCAACAAAAACATGCTTAAACAAAAGAGACCTCCGAAGCAAAAACACACACGCACATCACAATCCACAACACCAAACATCACACATAGTACACACGTCTGTGTCTCACAGCCTCTAAGGTCCAACCACAAACCCAACATACTAGTCATAGTAGACTCTATCGTGAGACACACAGATGTGCCCCTCACCAGGCTAGACAAGGAGAAAGTCACAGTAAGTTGCTTGTCAGGTGCTAGAATCCACCATATCATGCACGCATTCAAGTCTCTTTTAACAACATGTACTGTTATGACTCTAATAACCAAAAAACTAATAATGTCTAAAGTAGGCAAGTGCACGGCCCACAAAAATATGAATAAATAACAAAAATGGCCAGCACAGTATATGAGAGAATAATTTTTGTTTTGTAATAAAAATTATTCTCTCATATACTGTGCTGGCAATTTTTGTTATTTACTGTTATGACTGTGTCATAGTCCATGTTGGTGTGAATGTCTTGAGATGTACCTCGTTGGACAATATGAAGAGAGACATGATTGAGCTCTCTGAATATGTGTCCCAGGCAGGTATGTCCCTAGCCTTAAGCAGCATCCTACCATCACCCAGAATGATACCCCAATACTAACAGAAAGTTATTGACTTTAACAATTGACTTAGTTTCTGGTGTCATTCCAAAGGAATCCAGTACCTGACAGCCTGGGAGGACATGATTGACAGACCATGATGCTTTGCCAGAGATGGCCTTCATCTCTCTCCCCAGGGCTTTAGGCTTCTGGCAAAGGCTCTTGCCTCCCCCATAGTGCCTTTTTAGACAAAGTCATGAGCACAAAATTACCAACATAAAAATTCTTATAAACGAAATTTAAAGGTCATAAAAGAGTCTTAGCATGAAACTGCACTCTTTGCATGCATTCCTTGCCATAGAGGATGCTGACATTTGTGCTGTCACTGAAACCTGGTTCAAAGCTGTTGAGAGCACCCCAATCCTTACCAGGTTACTCAGACCCCTAATGGAGGGCTACAAAGTCAAAGGAGGTGGAATTTCAATATTTATCAAAAACATACATACCTCCAGGCTGGTCAAACGGTATGAGGCAAAGGAGACACTCCAAGTGCAGTTAACTGTTGACAAAACACCTATTCAAATCATAGCTAGCTACAGACCCCCAACCATGACTCAGGATGCCCATTCCACCTATCTGGACTTATTTGAATCCATCAAGATTCAACCCTCTACCCTGATCCTGGGATTTAACTACCCAACCATTGAGTGGAAGACCTATTCTAGCCCAAACATGAATGCCCAGAGATTCCTCGACTTCGTCAATGCCAATGCATTGGATCAGCTGGTCAACACCCCTGCGAGAGGTGAAAATATCCTGGACCTGGTCCTAACCAACATGAGTAGCCACTGTAGCACTCCTGCTAAGATCCGACCATAAAGCAATCACTTTTGAAGTCATCTCCCCTGCCCCCCCCCGTCAGGGTCAAACGAAAAAACTTTTCCAAAGCTGGCTACAATCTCCACAGAGCAGGTATAAGCAGCTTCACAGCCACCATCCCTTCAGTTGGAACTAGCACTCATGTCCAAGCCTACACCAAAAAACTATATGAGCACCTACATAGCTGTATGGACTCAGCAATACCTGACAGGACCAAATCATCTTCCTCAAAGAAGAGTAAACCTGTCTGGTGGACAGCAGCAATAAACAAACTCTATAACAGAACAAAAAAATTGCTGTCCAGGGCCAAGAAGGAGTAGGTGCCAAGTTGGAAGCAATCTCTCCTTTCTCTGAACAAGCAAATAAGATCACTGGTGAAATCCTCGAAGGCTAACTTAGAGTCCAAATTGGCCACACCCACCAAAGACAATCACAAGGCCTTCTTCATATATGTCCGCAATCTCCAAGGCTACACCCAAATCTGCTCTGAACTGGTAGTCAATAACACCACATACACAAACACCATAGATATAGCCAACCTGCTGGCAGACATGTTCATTGAAAACTTCACCCCCTGTCTCCCCATCAGTAAACCAGAACACTCCCAGCACCTGCCCCCCTCCCTCATCACCAAGGAGCAGGTCCTTAATGCCCTCTCAAAGGCAAAATATACAGTCTCCTTGGGACCCAATAACATCCCTGGCTGTATCCTACATGAACTCAGGCATAAGCTCTCAGCTCCATTAGACACCCTATTTAACTAAATCCTGAGCACCGGCTTCACCCCAACTGAATGGAGGACAGCCACTGTCATCCCTCTACACAAAGGTGGAGCATCCACTGACCTAAGCAATTATAGGCCCATCAGCCTAACTAGCCTAATCTGCAAGGCCATGGAACGCATTATCATGGACCTTATAAACAAGGACATTGGCAACCTCCAAACGCTTGACCCCATACAGTTTGGATTTGTCATAGGGAGATTGTGCTTGTTAAACTGGGGCGACTTCTTTGAAACAGACACCAAAGCCATGGACAAGGGGAAGATGGTGCACACCACCTACCTCGACCTAGCCAAAGCCTTTGATACTATTCCCCACTCGGCATAATAGATAAACTCTCCCAGCTAGGCATCAACCTGCATGTTACCAGATGGGTAGCTAACTGTCTCACTGGTAGAACCCACTCAGTCAAAGTAGGGGAAAGCACCTCTAGTAGTAGACCCATAAAGAGTGTTGCACCCCAAAGATCGGTCTTGGGACCTCTACTGTTTGGAATATACTTTTCTGAGGTGCAAGCCAAAACCAGTGGTTTGTGCCTGACCAAGTTTGCAGATGACTGCAAGCTGGGCGCGTCTTAAATTCCCCTAGTGATGTGAACATCCTTCAAGAGAGCCTTACTCAAACTAATGACTGGTGCCAGAAGCATGGCCTCAAACTGAATGCCAAGAAATGAATCATTATCCCCTTTGGAGAAAATGTCATCCCCACTAATTATGACATTAATAACAACATACTAAGCATGCAATCAGTCGTGAGGATCTTGGGCACCCAGGTTGATAGCAACCTGACTTTTGACCATCACGTTGCCTCCGTTGTGTGGAAGGCTTTCTACATGGCCCACCTCATAAATAAGAGTATATCATCCAGGAATATGGAAGTCATAACATCCCTGTACTCCTCCCTTAACAGACCCATTATCGAGTACAATGGCCCTTTCGGCATGTACCTTGCCAAGCACATGCAGCAGTTGGAGAGATCACAGAGGTTCCTGACCAGGAAAATATAGGGTCTCAAACACCTATCCTATTCAGATAGGGTAAAAGCCCTGTCCCTCTACTCAGTCTTATACTGACTGCTCAGAGGTGACCTGTGTCTGACATACAAGGCCATTTCAGATCCAGCCTTGATGGAGTTGCTGCATATCCATAAGACAAACTCCACTCACACAACTTGCACGCAAGGCCTTAACCTGGTCTGCAACATTAATAGAACTTGTTGGTGGGATAGATTTGTGTCCAAAGACACCCCATTTGTGGAATAGACTCCCTCTCTATGTCAAGCAGATTATTTCTCTAGCCTTCTTTAAGAGGAACTTGGACAACTGGATGGGAAACAGAAAATACAATCCTAGGATCCCACCTGTGTCCCTGCTGGACAGGGGAGAGAGATGCTGACTTTGAGGGAACATGGGCAAAATTCTTGGCTAGGCTTATAAGGGCCTCTGGGCCAGTAGTCTAGTATCATTCTATGAACCTATGAACTTAAATCTTCCTTCTCTAACCTCTTCTGAGGGCTTAGAGCTTCCCACTCCGATCCCTGTGGTTCCAGCTGCTCTGGTTCCAGGATCTGCCTTGACTTCTTTGGTTCCTTTGGAGCTGACGAACTCCCGGGGCTGTGTCACCTCTGTCAGCTCTGAGAGTTTTGGATCGGCCCCAGTTTTTTATTCTGAGTCGTCCTTGACATTCAGAACCTTGGCAGATGTGGGCTCTTCCTCAGCTTCTACTTCAGAGGCGGGGTCTGTCTGAGTGGGGTGTGACCTCACTTCAGAGGTTGTCTTTCTCGGTTCCAGGTTCCCATCCCTTTTTGGGGGTGCTGCCTTCCAGGTAATGGAGAGGACATTGAATTCTGCAAGCTCTCAGCTGGCCTCTTCTGTGTCAGAGTTTTATCCCAAGACTCCTTCTTACCCAGAGTTGCCACCAATCTCCACGTCCAGACAGTGGGCACCTAGGCTGCAAGATACCCCTGCACAAGGACCCTGTTCTTCTGAGTCCTTCTCAGAAATTCCCACTGAGGAGCCACCCCGGAAAAAGAAGTGTAAGAGGAAACACTTAGATTTCCCTGAGGAATCAATCACAGAAGGCACAGACTTCAATGATGGGGAGGGTCTCCCCCCACAGTCACCCCAGAAGACATCTCCTTCAGAGACATTCTAGAGATTCTTAAACAGAGGGGAAACTGGAAGCCCAAAGACCCAACCTCTGAGGAGTCTGTGTACTTGTTGGCTTTTGGTGCTCGCCCATCTATTTCTTGGGTGACCTCTCCCGTTGATGATCTTATTAAATTGATTGCACAGTGGCTTGGAAGGCTCCTGATTCCATAGAGCCAATTCCCAGGAGACCTGACAAAATACTGTCAGCTCCAGAGGACCACCAGCATTGGACAAAGGGGTTAGCAGTAGATGCTATGGTGGTGATGGTGGCCACCAAAAAGAAACTAGCTGAAGAGACTTCCTCTGTTCATCCCCCTAATCAAGACTCCAGGATGATGGACAGATTTGGAAAGTGGGTATACGTTTCATCGATTCATGTTAATGTCTTTGAATTTTATGGCACATTTCACTAGGCTCCAGAGGGATCTGATCAAGGAGTTGTCAGACACCTTAGCAGGAGATGTGTCTCCGGAGGTCTCAGGAGGTCCAGGATAAAGTGGCCTTCCAGCTACCCACCTTGGAGTCTATTTCCAACTTGTCCATGAGGCTTATTGCACATGCAGCTGAAGAGATGACCAGGACAGCTGGTTCAGGCGTTGCAGTAAGGTGTCATGCCTGTCTGCACTAGTGTGAGTTTGCAGAGCCATTTAAGTCTTCCTTCGTCGATGCTGTCTTCGATAGATCTTCTTTATTCAGCCCCAGAGTCAAAGAAACTCTAGCCAGGTGTGAGAAAGATGGAACAACCCTATCTCCAGTGGGCATATATTTTTCTGCTCCCCAACAGTCCTACTCTAGGAATCAGATGAGCAGGAAGATGTGGTTCAAAAAATCCCAAGTTTAGTCTATGCTTCCCTTTTTAGAGGAAAATTATTGGATGTGCTCTACAGACCTTCAGGACATGTATTTCCACGTAAAAATGGACAAATGCTCCAGAAGGTTCCTCCACTTTCAGCTAGGAGCCAGTTATTTTCAGTTCAGGGTGCTGCACTTTGGCCTCACCACAGCTCCCAGGGTGTTCACCAAATGTTTGGAGGCAGTAACAGCTCACTTGTGACTGCACAGATTCCCAGTGTTTCCTTATCTAGACGACTAGCTCATCACCATTCCCACCAGGCATCTACTGCTTCAAGCAACAGATTTCATCCTACACCTGTTCGCCTCTCTGGGCATTACCATGAATCACTCAAAATCTCACCTAAGTCCCACTCAGGATCTGGAGTTCATAGGTGCTTGTCTGAATACCATCTCTTGTGTAGCTCTCCTTCCTTTTCACAGGCTACAAAAGATAAAATCCCAAGTACAGCCCATTCTTTCCAATGTGAAGGCTCCTGCACTTCTAGTCCTTTGAGCTTTAGGGTCCACGGCAGCAGCCATTACCTTAGTTCCCCTAGCAAAATTTCACATGCGGCTGCTACAGTGGCTTCTGGAATCCCAGTGGTCCATCCTAACCCATTCAGTGTCATACCCAGTTCTTATCACCAGTCACAAGAAGGACTTATCCTGGTGGATAAAATCCGAGGAAATTCTTTTAGGCCTCCCTTTGTCCTTTCGCTGCCCAAGGCTATAGTGACCACCCAGATGGGGTGGAGGGGCATTATCTGGGAAGAACAAGTCTAAGGCCCTTGGTCCCCAATAGAGGCCAACCTGCATATCAATGTTCTATAATTGAGGGCAGTGCTCTTAGCATTGCAAGCAGCCTTTCAATCTGTCCTCCCTCTAGGAATGATTACAATTCATTCAGACAACATGTTGGTGGTCTGTTACATCATCATACAGGGCAGAACTAAAAATTATCCTGTGTCGAGAAGATCTCAGATTGTGGCAATGGGTGATATCCTCCAACCGCTTTCTAACAGCAACACACATCCCAGGGAGCTCAAACGTGATAGTGGACAGACTGAGCAGATGCATTCTCCTGCCTTATGAATGGTCTCTCAATCCTATAGTGGCGAAGGATATTTTCCATTACCGGGGCCAGCCTTGCTGAGATCTCTTTGCATCATCCCAAAACAACCAGTGCAGCAGCTAGTTTGTCCTAATTCCCCCAAAGGGGGAATTACCCGAGAGACGCTCTCCTTTACGATTGGCCCTCGCGTCTACTCTATGCCTCCCCCTTCCCTCTGATTCCTTTCTTCTTAAAGAAATCCAGCAGGTTGAGAAGCAAGGTGATTCTTACTGCTCCCTTCTGGCCTCAACAAGTCTGGTTCCCCTTTCTGTGGCCTCATCTAATTCACCATCCTTAGATTCTGGACCCAGTTCCAGATCTTTTGTTTCATCTGCAGTGACTGGTGCACCCTAGTCTTCAGAAACTCAAGCTTACAGCTTGGTTCCTCCAATTCCATTAGTCAGCCAGGCAGAAGAATTTATCTTCCTCAGTCCAAAAATTTCTTCTGGCTTCCCATAGACCTTCCATCAGGAAACTGTACCTAAGCAAGTAGAAAATATTTTCTGTTTGGGTATGTGATAATGATCTTAGCCCTTTTTCTGCAGCATTTGAAAAGGTTTTGGAGTTTTTAGCTATGCTTTTTGGTCAAGGAGCTCCTGCTTCCACTATTAAGGTCCAACTAGCTGCTATTTCTAATTTCCACAATGACTTTGAAGACCATTCACTGATTTGCCGTAGATTATGTAAAGTGTTCATGTAAGGGGCTTTGAGGTTGAAACCTCTTTTTAAAGGCCCTCTAGCTCCTTCGGATCTGACCTTGGTTTTGCAGTCTTTGGTGCTTCCTCCCATTGAACTGGTGGCTACTAGTCACTTAAAGTTTTTTTCTTGGAAAACTATTTTTCTGATAGCTATTACCTCCGCCAGAAGAATTTCTAAGATAGAAGCATCATCTTCAAACCCCCACCCATAGTGTTTTCATAATGATAGGGTTACACTAAGAACCAAGTCATCTTTTTTCCCTAAGGTTTTCCCAGAAACTAATATTAATCAAACCATTGACTTACGCATTCATTTTCTTTCCTAATTTTTCTAACACAGGTGAATATTGCTTACATTTGCTGGATGTTCACAGACAATTACTTTCTACCTCAGCAGAACTAAAGAATCTAGAAAATTGGACCAGTTGTTTGTATCTTTCTCCATTCCATCTCTGGGAAAATCTGTTTCAGAAGTTACCCTGTCAGAATGACTAAGAGACTGTATTACTTTCATATACAATAAAAAGAATCTTAAGTTACCAATGCCAGTGAGAGTGTAGTCCACTAGATCAATACGTCCGTTGTTTTCCATTCCAAGGCTTCCATGGATGAAACATGCGCAGCAGCAACCTGGGCTACTCTGCTTACCTGTATCACTCATTACAAATTGGTTCTGGTCTCCAGGGGAAGAGCATCCTTTGGCTCTATGGTTCACAGGAATATCTTTCTGTAAGGCCACCCAGGATCTGAAGTAGCTGGGGGCACTGTCCCAAAGGTAAAGGATAAATGAAGACTGACAATGTCAGATAAAGAAGTTATGTACTCACCATAGCTTTCCATCTGTGTTGTCGATCTTCCTTTATCCTTTGCAACCCACCCTCCTTCCCCCCTCCTATAGTCTTTCCAGAGGGATCAGACTCTTGTCCTGGTAACTTTATCAGGTTTGACCTAGGACATGGCCTTTTCATTTCTGTTTACAAATTCCTTTGTCTTTCTGTGTAGCTGCAAACTCAATCTGAGGTAATATGCAGAGGGGGGTGTATTATGGGTTGAGTCTTAGCTCGACAGTTTTTGGCTGGAGTGAGCTATGTAACATCCAAGCCAGTTCCGAAGATCAGAACCATGTCCCAGAGGTAAAGGATAAATGAAGATCGACAACACAGGTGGAATGTTATGGTGAGTACATAACTTCTTTTTATGTGAGACAGATAGTCTTACATGCCTAGGAATACAGTTAGCCAAAAGCGTCAGCCACTCAACTGAACTCATACACAAAAATATTTTGTCTAAATGTAATTATTTTCCAGATGGAAAGGAATTTATTTAGAGATCATATAGAGAATAAGTAAATGTTTTGGTTTGTTTTGCTTTTGATACTTTATTTTACTTATCCTTTATTGACAGGGTTAGTCCCATTAGACTCAGGGGACACCCAAGGTAGTATTTGTACTCCTAGGCAAAATTTGGCCAAGGCATAAGCGAACTTCCCCTACTCTTTTCATTAGGAACTGTGAGATCTTTTTATCCACCTGAGCTTTTACCAACACAGGCAGATAGGGCCTCTGTTTAACATTTCATCCAAAGGATGACACACTCAGGAGTACAGCACACCCATTGTGCTGTACTACAGTATCAAAAATCTATTTACTTGGTGCGAGAATAGAAACCACAGCCCTTTTCCAGCAAATGTGAGTATGCCACCTGTTGCATCACAGACAGTGATACAATAAATTTTGTCTTGCTTGCAGAATTTGTACGGTCAGAACAACTTTACTGTACTTACTTTAGTATTTAGTTGTATATTGCTTGTGTGATTTTTTTTTTTTTTGTCATAGAAGTTGATTTAAGTTCTCTGAATTCTGTGGTTACTGATTTTTATTATGCTTTTCTTTTACAATATTTTATTTGTTTGAAGCTGAATATGGATTCCTTAAATGAGTATGCAATTAATGATTTGCTAATGCACAAATATCTTGTACATTGTAATTAATGCTATGCATATTCAAAGGTAACAGCTGTTAACACTGGTGATCTGTGATCCTCGTGTGAAAAGTTGGATGATTTGCTTACTATTGTCAGAAGTAAATCTAGACTTAATGATGATGATTGCACTTGTGAGATTGGCATGGCTTGGAGAACTGTTTTATGTATTAATGACTGGACTGGTGAGATAAATAATGTTAGCCAAAGAACAAAGAGAACACATTTAGGAAATGATGCATCTATTGTCTGCAAGGATCATTCAACCGCTATGAAACAAGACAATGCCCTTGACATCTTTGGAGTTCTGGGTGCAAGTATTCAGCAATCTGAGGATCCAGTTTGTTTAGAAGGAAACAAAAAAGAAAGAAAGGAAGACGTACACAACATATAACAAGGAAGAAAAAGAAACTGATTGTCTGTAAAGTAAAAAGAATACATACTAAAAAGGACACTGCTCTGTTACGTAACACACAGGTTACAATGAATGATAATATTTTTCTATGAGAAAACCTACAGAAAAAGGCATCATTTTTCCAAAAGAGAAGGTAGAAAAAAAGAGGTAAAGGGCATGTGAAAAGGAAGAAATCAAAATAGAATGTGGAAGGATTGATGAACATTACTGTAAGAAAAAAGAAGAAAGACAGATGTTGACTACATGGCTCAAGCTGTGGATTTACAATGCCAGCTGTTTGAGAATTTAATGCACAATGGAAGCAGTGGGATTAATAAGAGTAATGGTGATGAATATCTATCCTTTGTAACAATTGATAGAGCACATATTACTTTATTAGAAGCTGAATATTCTTCAGAGTTGGTCAGCAAAGATATTCTTGTAATTGGAGAGTCAATTATTAGAGGAACTGATAATTATATTTGCAGAGAAGATCATGAATATTGAATAGTGTTATGCTTGCCAGGAGCAAAATTAGAAGATGTAAGACAAGCCTTGGACGCCTTAATGAAAAGAAGTATGGATCCGTTTTTATTCATGTCGGTACAAATGATGTCATCCACAAGGATTCTCTGACTGTTGTTAGGGAAATGAAAGGCCTCTTAGTATAGCTTTTACTGGTATTAAGACATATTTTTCACAAATCACCTATAGAAAGGATGGTTAGATCACCATGAATGAAGATTTTTTGGGTAAATACTTACATGGAAAAATGTCCTGTTTTAAAAAATGGAAATGTGTAGAGCATTCAAGCCTAGTTTTGGGTACACGTATGTTCAGACAGGATGCCATGCATTTGTCAGGATCGGGGAAGAGAATTTTTACAACAGATATTTTGCAACATTTAACAAACACTAGGCAGGATTTTTGCGGGTTGAAAATTTAACAGTTCACAGATAGCTACATTTGATGCATCTCTGATGGTTGTTAATGCTAGGAGCATTAATAATAAAGTTTTTTATTGGAAAATTTGATACGTTTCCAAAATATTGATGTTGTTTGTGAAACAACATTAAAGAACAGTGACTGTAAACCAGTTCTGTCAAGGTATAAATGTTTTTACTGTAACAGACATTCTAACAAAAAATCAGGTGGAGGTGTTATGATAGGGATTAGAGATAGTTATGAGACCTGTGATTATTACATGTTCAGTGATAACACCAATACTGTAGACTGTGTAACTGCAGCAATAAAGACAGCCCTGGAACATATAACAATTGTTGGAGTGTATAGACCACCAAAGTCAAATGCAGATGACCTAGAGGAATTCATACATTTCTTACATGAAACACAAGAGAGAAGAAGAAAAATAGCTGGGGACTTAAGTTTACCAGAAACAGACTGGAATAATATTGATTCAACATTAGTAAGGAAATTATTCACAACATATATTCAGGAACAACATTTGCTTTAGATTGTAAAAAAACCTACCAGATTACGGAACATACTAGACATTTTTTGTGTTCCTAAAGAAATTACTGTTATTTCAAGTCAAGTTTTACCACCAGTGATGTGCAGTGATCATGGATTTATAAAGGTTAATTTGTTTGTAGATAATTCTGCCAAACTGAAATCTAAACCAGCGCACAGAAAGCTATTTACAGATTATATGGAAGCAAAACAGTCTCTATGTAAAAGTAACTGGAGTGAGGTGTTCAGTGGAAAAACTGCAGATGGAATGTGGAAAGTTTTAAAAGAGAAATTGAGTGCAAAAAATCAAAAAAAAATGTTTAACATCAGGATCTAGGCATATAATGTCAGGGGATATATTTCCATAAGAACAAGATATCTGATTAAAGTGAGAGGCAAAAAAACAGAAATGGAAGTGAGGTCGAACTACAACTTTAAAAACTGAAGTAAAAAAGCTGGATAAACAGATTAAGCATAGTGTGAGACAGGATCAAGAAAAATTTGAAGAAAATGTATGTAAAGATATTGAGCATAATAAGAAACTTTTTTATAGATACATAGATGTGGAAGGAGTAAAGACATACAAATTGATAAACTGTGTGCAGATTTTAAGATTTATTCTCAGACACAATAGATTATAGATATATTTACAAAATCTTATGCCAAACAGTTTGCCTCCACAAAAGGGTGATAAGTTGTCCTAGTGACATCCGGGTAACCCCAGATACCGGAATCAGATTAGATTATATTGAAAAAGAACTGCCCAAACTGGATCCAGACAAAGCACAGGGAGGAGACGGAATTACTAAAAATGACCTGAGAACCCTTCAGCAGGAACTTACGTACCATTATATCTATTGTTCACTAGGTCATATAAATATGGGGAGATTCCTCAAGATTGGAGACATGTGCTTATTAAACCTGGCTTTAAGGGGAAAGGGGAGTAGGACAAACCCAGACTCATATAGACCCTTAAGTCTACTTTCATGTTGAGGAAAAATAATGGAGAAGGTAATATTGGATAAGTTATTGTCAAAATTGGATAGGATGGGAATTGAAACCAGCCATCTGATATTGTTTATCCTCGTTCATTCCTTATGTGTGGGTATCGGTTCCGACCATCTTCCAAGCTCGTGTCAGCTACAAACTCTTGAGCTAAAACTCTTACCCAGAATTCCCCTCTCCCTGTTACCTCAGATTTCATTTGCCATGTCGCCATTCGGTCGTGTCAAGCTACTTCTCTTGAGCTAAGTATAATATTTTTCGTCATACTAAATTCTAAAACAACCTTTTCTCACAGAAAAGTTATTAGATAGTTTTCTCTTACTTTATCGCATTTAGCAACTATCCTTTCTTGAATCTTTTCAGTTCCTTTCCTCCTCTTTACCGCGAGGTAATTTCTTTTTTACCATTGTTGGTAGACCCCCTTTCCTTCTTACCTTTGAGTAATTCTTGTACCATTGCTGGTATTTTTTCTGGTTTTCCTTCTTTCTTTCTAACATGGCAGATAAAAAAGGTAGTCCAGGAATTAAAAGATGTTCAGATTGTGGCCATAAATTGCCTACTTCAGATGCACATTCCCTGTGTGTCTATTGCTTGTGTGTGCCTCATTTAACAGTTGACCCGCCCTGCGGGATTTGTAAGAATTTCTCTAACAGGACGTTGATTGAGAGAAAAAATAAATTGATATTGAAGGGGCTACTTAAATCTCCTTTTTCAGAGGCTATTTCTGGGTCGGAGGCTTCAACCCCTCCAAGATCCCATAAGAAAAAGTGTGATGAACATATAAAGGCCAAGTCTCTTCCTGTGTCCCCTGCTAGGGACTCCCACAAACCGAGACCCAAGAAAACTAAGCTTTCCACTTCAGATTTGACTTCTTTGGCTCCAGCGCTTTGGTACCTAGACCTTCGGCACCAACTGTGACTTTGGCATAGACTAGCATACCCTTTACTGTATTGGTACCGAGGGGCTCCTTGGTTCAGACTTCTTTACCGGCACCAACTGTCCAGTCGATGCAGACTGTTACGTCATTGATGGATTTTTCGACACCCATTGCCCTTTTGGCTCTGACAACTTACCCGGCATCGACTACCCTCTCAGCACTGACAGTTCAGTTTTCGGCACCGATATTTTCAGTTCCAGCCTTAGCGCCAACAACCACTTTGGTACCGACCTTATCGTCGGTGCAGACCATGACTTCGGCACCGATGATTTCCTCAATGCAGACACCTGTAGTTCAGTCCTTTACAGCCCCATTGTTTTCAAGGGCAGACCTGCGAGGTGGGCACCGAGCTTGCTCCATCTTTGGATAGTCCTGACTCCCCCTCAGCCGTGTCCATGAAATCCACTAGAAGCCTCTCTGAACATGACGTGTTGCATCTTGTGGATCAAGCGATTTTGGCCAGAGGTATCCCGCCCCCCAGGATCTATCCTTCCTCGGGAGGTGAACACCCTTTGCCAAAGACCCCTACTTATTCTCCTCCTTCATTGCCTTTGAAGCCCCTTGATATAGCACAGTCTTCCCCCCTCTACTGTTCCCTTTATGGACCTCACTAAGGAGCCGCAGTTGCCTTTGTGGCAGAAGAGTTTTGGTATGATCTGGGATGTCAGCTGTGGCTTACGTAATTTGGTGTTTCACAGCCATCCAGGGACTCCGAATCTGCAGGCCGAGCCACTTAAGAGAGGGGTGACCCCTGTTCTGGACACTCACACCTCTTCAGGTGGACTGGCCTTCCAGCTAATGGAGAAAGCTCTGGCATCGGCTGGCGATCCTGTGCTATCACTCTCCCCGCCCTCCTCTGGACCGCAATGTACACAAGTCGCTCCTGGTGGACACCAGGCGCAAGGGCCTCAGGATATACTCCCACAGGAAACCCCTTTTGCGCTGTCTTCCCCAGCTTCTCCCTCTGAGGAAGTTCATCAAAAAAAGCTAGTGCAAGAGGAAGTACATGGACTCCACAGAGGAGTCCCTTACTGAAGACACAGACTTTGATGATTGGGAAGGGTCTCCTCGCTCACCCTCTGAGGTATCCTTTGGTGATATTCTTGAAATTCTTAAACAGAGAGGTGACTGGCAGCCCTCAAACCCGACCTCTGTAGAGTCTGTGTTCCTGCAGGCCATTCGCACCCGGCCCCCTACCTCCTGGGTTACTCCACCTGCCGGGGAACTGGTCCGGCTCGTTGTGCAGCGTGCATGGAAGGCTCCTGACACCATTGAGGCTATTCCCTGGAGGCCAGATAAAATTTTTTCCCCTCCTGCTACTGACCCCCATTGGTCCAAAGGTCTTTCTGTAGATGCTTTGGTGGTGGCGGCCACAACTGAAAAGGACCTGGCAGAAGAAGAAAGCCAGACTGTCCATCTGCCCAACAAAGAGTCCCGGGCTCTGGACAGAATAGGAAAGCATACTTTTGCATCAGCGACCTTTGCAATCAGGTCCCTGAACTATATGGCACACTTTACCAGGCTTCAAAGAGATTTAATTTCTGAGCTCTCTGAAACTTTGGCTGGTGCCGTGTCTGATGAGGTCTGTCACAAAGTGGCCTCTCAGCTGGCCACCATTGAATTGATATCTAACTCCTCCATGCATTTGATATCTCACGCATCAGAAGGAGCAGCTAGAGTGGCGAGTTCAGGCATTGTTCTGAGACGACACGCCTGGATGCGCTTATGTAATTTTGCGGAACCCTTCAAGGCTTCCTTTTTCAATGCTCCCATCGAAGCCTCTTCATTGTTTGGACCCAAGGTTAAAAGCACACTGGCCAGATGTGAAAAGGACGGTAAGAACCTTTCTGCCGTGGGTGTCCGTTATTCTTCCCCTCAACGGGCTTTCTCCAGAAACCAGAAGAGTGGGAAGATATGGTACAAAAAGTCTCAGGGTCCTTTCCGTGACACACAGGCTGAGTTCTCCCCTAGAGGCAGAGGGGGAAACTCACAGGGAAGACACCCTTTTTGGGGCAGAGGGGGTCCACGTAACCAGGGTTCTAGGGACTCTTTCCCTGGCCAATTCTACCAGCATTCCTGAAGAGCGGCCCAACTGCTTTCCTCTGGAAGTGGTTGGGAGTCGTTTCTCTTTGTACCCTTCTGGCTGACTAACCATCACCACTGATTCTTGGGTACAAAGGATAATAACCAGAGGTTATCATATTCCCTTTGATCTTTGTCCCGCTCCCTCAACAAACTTACCCGATGTTCCACCCAGTCAAAGGGAAGAAGCAGCATTAGAGATATCAAAGCTGCTAAGAAAAAGAGTCATCCAAATAGTCCCTCCAGACCAGATAGCATCCAGACTCTACTGAAGACTATTTTTGGTGCCAAAGAAAACCGGGGACTGGAGACCAATTTTGGATCTCAGCGTATGGAATAAGTTTGTAAGAATACAAAAATTCCAGATGGTCACAATACAGTCTATCCTTCCGCTTTTGGAAAAAGACGATTGGATGTGCTCGATAGATCTTCAAGATGCGTACTACCACATAAAAGTGGACAGGCCATCAAGAAGATTCCTTTGATTCCGTGCGTGAGCCAGTCACTACCAGTTCAAAGTACTGCCCTTCAGACTCTCTACAGCCCCCAGAGTGTTCACAAAGTGCATGGCAGTTGTCACAGCTCACTTGCGACTACAAGGATTCCAGGTGTTTCCATACCTAGACGACTGGCTCATCTCCGCCCCCACCAGACATCTATTGGAAGAAGCCCTGGCATACTCTCTCCTCTCTGCAGAAAGGCTAGGCATAACCATAAACTGGCAAAAATACAATCTCACCCCATCTCAGCCCACAGAATTCATAGGGGTCATCTTGAATACAAAGAATTGCAGAGCATCCATTCCAGAGCACAGAATTCTTAGGATAAAGCAGCAACTGATCCCAATCCTTTCAAGGGAGAAATCCACAGCTCACTCTGTTCTGCACTTGTTGGATTCCATGGCAGCCTCCATCACCACTGTCCCCCTGGCCAGGTTTCACATGACGCTTCTACAATGGCTATTGCTCACCCAATGGTATCCCTTTCAGTACCCTCTTTCAGCCAAGATTCGGGTAACTCACAGGTGCAAACAGGATTTAAATTGGTGGATGGCCCACAACCCATCACAATGGTCTCGCCCCTTCTCCCCCCAACAGCCCAAGGCTACAGTGACCATGGACACCTCCCTGATGGGGTGGGGGGGCTATGTCAGGGACAGACAGTCCAAGGTACTTAGTCCGAAATGGAGGCCCATCTGCATATAAATGTTCTAGAGCTGAGGGCGGTGCTTCTGGCATTGCAAGCATTCCATCCCCTGCTGCCGC
Organism: Protopterus annectens; assembly: GCF_019279795.1. NCBI lineage: Eukaryota > Metazoa > Chordata > Ceratodontiformes > Protopteridae > Protopterus > Protopterus annectens. The sequence continues at coordinate 734,455,985 of NC_056731.1, read as the reverse complement.
CTGGGACTATTGTGATACAATCAGACAACATGGCGGTGGTCTGGTACATCAACAAACAGGGTGGAATCAAATCTTACCAACTCTGTCGAGAGGCCATGAGGATATGGCAATGGGTGATGGCTACCAACTGTTTTCTTCTAGCAATGCACATTCCCGGGAGTTCCAGCGTGATAGCAGACAGACTCAGCAGGTGTATTCTGCAACCTCGCGAGTGGTCCCTGAATCCCTTGATAGCCGCGGAGATTTTCAACCGCTGGGGTCTTCCTTGCTGCTACCTCTTTGCTTCCCCGACCAACTACAAATGCAGCAACTATTTCGCCCTGATTCCCCCTCTGGGACAGTCATCCAGGGACGCTCTATTCCACGATTGGCCCTCGGGTCTACTTTATGCATTTCCACCTCTCCCCCTCATTCCCCAGTTTTTGAAGAAAGCCCGCTGATTGAAGAGCAAAGTGATCCTTGTAGCACCATATTGGCCTCGTCAGATTTGGTTCCCCTTCCTTTGGCCTCACCTGCTAGATCAACCATGGATTCTCCATCCAACCCCAGGGTTGATCTCCCATCTGCAGAATCTGATTCACCCCAACTTGGACAGCCTGAAACTCACAGCTTGGCTCCTCCAATTCCCTTGATTGCCAGGCAAAATGATCTTTCTTTGCCAGTATGTGACATTCTTATTGCATCTCATGTCTTCCCCCAGAATTACTTATCTAAGCTAGTGGAAAAGATTTACTTTTTGGCTGAAAGAAAAACAGGTAGATCCTTTTTCAGCACCAATGTCAATAGTACTGGAGTATCTAGCCACTCTATTTCGATCCAGTCAATCGGCCTCTACCGTTAGAGTTCATTTGGCTGCATTATCTAATTTCCATGATGGTGTCCAAGACTCCTCTCTTATGTCACACAAATTATGCAAGACTTTCATAAAAGGTGTGAATCATCTAAAACCCCCTTTTAGATAACTTACTCAACCATGGGACCTGTCATTAGTCCTACAAGCTTTGACAATGCCACCTTTTGAACCAGCTTCTTCTTGCAACCTCAAATACTTGCCATGGAAAACCTTGTTTTTGGTTGCCATTACTTCTGCCAGATGGATCTCTGAGCTTCAAGCCTTATGCATCAAGAGCCCATATTTGATTTTTCATAGAGATAGAGTGTCATTGAGAACTAATCCTTCCTTTCTGCCAAAAGTGATCTCTGAAATGTCCATTAATCAAACCATTGAATTGCCAGTTTTCTTCCCCAACTATTCAAACAAAGGAGAGTATTGCCTACATACCCTAGATATTCACAGGCAAATTCACTTCTACTTGAACAGGATTAAGGCCTCTCGTAAATCAGACCAGTTATTTTTGGTCTATTCTGGACCTAGATTAGGATGTGCTGTTGCTAAGGTCACATTGGCTAAATGGTTGAAAGACTGTGTGACCTTCATTTATAGAAAACGTAATATTCCATTACCTACTACCATAAAGGCTCATTCTACAAAGTCGGTGGCAACTTCTGCTACCTTCCATGCCAGAGCTTCTTTACATGACATTTGTGCAGCTGCAACTTGGGCTACCCCTCATACCTTCATCAATCATTACAAATTGGATTTGGCCTCCAGGAGAAGAGCATCTTTTGGTTCTATGGTGCTCAGGAATGTCCTTCCATGAGAGCCTCCCAGGAATAAAGGTAGCTGGGGACTCTGTCCCACATGTAAGGAATGAATGAGGATTAACAATGTCAGATAAAGAAGTTATGTCTTACCATAACGTTCCATCTGTATTGTTGATCCTCATTCAGTCATTACGACCCTCCCTCCTTCCCCCTCCTGTGGCTTCTAGTGGATCTCACCATCCAGTTCTATTAGGTAATTTGACAAGAGGTAGCCTCTACCTTCTTTTGACTTGCAAACTCAATCTGAGGTAACAGGGAGAGGGGAATTCTGGGTAAGAGTTTTAGCTCGAGAGTTTGTAGCTGACGTGAGCTTGGAAGATGGCCGGTTCAGTTCCGAGGTGGGAACCGATACCCACACGTAATGACTGAATGAGGATCAACAATACAGATGGAAAGTTATGGTAAGACATAACTTCTTTATATGTCAGCATGCATATGTTGAAAATAGATCTATTACCACCTGTGACATGATGTTCTATAACACTATAATAACAACTATGAATGAAAAATTGTGCTGTGATGTAATTTATATAGCTTTAACTTCAGCATTTGACAGGGTCATACATAACACACTGATCAATAAATTAGTACAACTAGGTATTGATGTACTCTTGAGAGATGGATAGCTGCATGGCTTACAAACAGTACATGGCAAGTATCATACAGCAACTGGACAAGTGAAATCCTTGGTTATAGTCAGGGTGTCCCACAGGGCTCTGTGCTAGGCCCTTACTTGTTTAGATTGTATCTTTCAGACCTCACTTTTTCATCTGAGGTGTTCTACAGTCTATATGCAGACAACCTGAAATTGGGTAAACTGATTACATGTGTTACAGATAAGAAAGATCTGCAAAATAACTTATGACCATTTGGGCACAGGAGAATAATATGATGATAAATACATCAAAAACTAAGCATATGAGATTTGTGAGACATAAATTGAAAGGTGAATATATATAATACAGCAGACAGCGATTGAAATTGTAGACTCATTTAAGGACCTGGGTATATGGGTAGATCCAGCTGTGAGTTTTTCTAATCATATCAACCAATTGGTTAATGATAGTTATAGAACTATATGTTGTATAAAAAGATTTATAAAATCTCGGAAATCAAAAGTGATGAAGTCATTGTTTGTTAGTTACATTAGATCCAAACCTGAGCATGGAATAACAATATGGAAACCCGATAAGAAAACAAGCATGAGTAAACTGGAAAGTGTACAGTGGAAATATAACAAGGGCATCCATGGATGTGAAAATTTAAGTTATTACGAAAGACTTGAAATATCTGAACTTGTACAGTGTCTCTTATAGATATCTCAGAGGAGATCTTATTCAGGTATATAGGGTATTTAGAGACAACTACCTCTGGGAATGTTTGGGTTTATGCAAAAGTACTAAAGAATCATCAGACAACCTATGTAGAAGATTCTATAGGAATGAGAAGTGCACTGACTGGTTCTCTGACAGAGTAGCTGATGCATGGAACAGACTACCAAATTACATTAAAGCAAGTACTAGTTTAGATATTTTTAAGAACAGCCTGGACACTTATTATGGGAAGAAGTGTTCTGGTGTATTGGCAAGCTAGAAAGGCATTAATGCCTGTGCTTGAAATATCTATATGTATGTATGTACAACTCAGAGGATCCTACTTTGTTCACCTGATGAGTTTCAGTAAAGCTGAGGAAAAGGGAATAAGATTATTGTTTTTCTTTGTGAGGGACATGAACTCTGAGTGAGCTTGAAAATGATTTCTCAATTATGGATGGCCTGTGTTTACTAGATTTTGATATTTATGCTTAGGCAGATAGGCTTTATGTAGTCCATAGAAGTCTGAGAGGGTAATTTGTATCCATTTGCAACACTGTCCTTCTCACATAGTCTGGGTGGAATGAAGGGCTTGTGTCAGAAGTTTGTCAAAAAGAGTGAAAAGCAGCTTAGAATGGATAACTGAATTATTATTATTAACTAGTTATGAGTGGTTAAAAGGACCTCAAAAGAAGCTAAAACATCAAACTGGTCTAAAGAGTTGTCTATAAAATTATCCAAAAATTGGGCTTTCAGGGACTGTGGTGATAAGACTATTTAGAGGAAGCTCTGAATTTTGTTGTTTGGAGTAGGTTTGGAAGTGTAGTAATCTGGAAAGCATATGTGCAGGTATACGGTTTAAAGGAAATGTTTAAATCAGGATTTAGTTCTCTTTTGGAGGGTTTCAGAAAGTTAACATTTTATTCACTTAAAAAAAGTGGGCCTGTTTAAATGAGCTTGATCCTAGATAAGGTAGAATTCATATTCAAAAAAGGGAGTTTAGTGCAAAATATTGGATACCAATTCGCAGTAGGTAAAAAAAAAATAATTGAAGTAAAACTTATTTAGGAAAATATTATGAATATAGTTATCACAGGAGGTTTAGAGTTCCCTACTTTTACTGCCTGTTGTTACCACTAGGTCAATAAAATTTAGATTTTTTTCAGTGACAGTAGTTGTATGGCATATGGATTGTCATATATATTACCTACTATGGTTCCCCTGTGCTGGAAATTTAGTGCTACAGTCTTAAGAAACTGGTTGCATTTATTCTGGTAACATTTAAGAATCACCTCCAGGGCATTTTTAATAAAATATGGCAAGGACTAGCCACCGAGCAGTGTGAGCATTGGCTCTAGGTAATGGTCACTGTTGGCGTGACACCATAGCCTTATGGTAAAAGGGGGTTGATACCAATGACCAGATCAGCTAAAGCTGTCTCCTTCTGTGCTGTTAATTTTTTGTGATCAAACAGGTAGAATAGAAGGAAAGGCAAAACAATGTTTTACCTAATAATGTCAGCATCCAAAAAGCAGTCGCAAGAAGACGAAGGCAAGGATCATCACTTAAACAGGTGGCTGTAAAGATAATGAAAGAGCTCTGTCATTTACAAACTGCCAATAAAGATCAAACTTAGGATAAAAAAAAATTGAAGAAATGGGTGCTTGGGACCTTGCAGATGAATAAATAGATTGCAAATATTCGTTTACTGAGCTGGTCATAGATGATATGCTTTTTCTTAATGTCTCCCTTTGGTTATAAGCCATAATGCAAGGTTGTTTATAATACTCAAGATTGTTGTCACTTCTCAAGGAAAGTTAGCTAGTTGTGTTCAGTATTGGCTGTTTATATTTCATTTTCTAGATGACTGCTGTGTTTGTATCTGTAACTTGTGTATATTTACTTTTGGGAATTAAAAATGCTCATTCAAATTAAAAGGATGTAATGCCCTTTGGCAGTTGTGTGTCATCATGGATCTGGAATGGAAAATGTATTTTACATCTAAATTTGGTGTTGTACATTTCGATTTTATAGTATTTTATAAGGTGTCTATACATGTTAGAAAAACTGTAATAAGCTTAAAATTGTTTTTTTATTCAAGAGGAAATGCAAGTTAAGTAAACTAAGGTATATTATAAGTTGAAAAATAACAAAAGTAAGGAATTGCTTAAAAGATAAAAAGAAACTGCACCATATTCACCCTTTCAATAATTTGTAATATGTGAAAGAAAATCTGTAAACTACCATAGAGTTTCATTTGCACAATGTATTACAGTGTACAAATGAAATTAATTCTTGTATGAAAAAATGTGTGCACCATTTGCAAAGTCAATGCTTTTTGGAGATACTGAGCTAGAACAAAGCTTATTTACTTATTTGAACTCTGGCTTTCTAAATTATACCTTTATCTGTTGGATATGTACTGTGGAAATGAGGCAGAATATTAACTAAGGGGGTTACTGCAGTTCAGTTATTAAAGCTGGATCATGGCTTAATTTTTTGATTAACTGCTTATCAGGACCCCAAGATGTCCCTATGATTCTGAAAGCTTGATAGTAAGGACATAGTTTATCTCTACAGACAAAGTAGTTAAAACAATGATGGATGTGAATTGTATAATGGTGTAATTGTACAAGCTTCTGTATTTTGGTACGTAGTTGGTTATATTGCTGAAAATGTGTTTACTTTGTTAGAATTCGTCCTCATTGTTGCCCCAATTCATTTGTAGAAGTATTCATAATGGGACACGTGTTCTTCTTCTTCTTTCAGCTTTTCCCGGTTAGGGGTCGCCACAGCAGATCACCTGTCTGCTCATGATTGACAGTGGAGTTTTACAGTGTCGAGTTGGTAGCCCGACGCCCAACCTTCCACAGAAGGCACACACATGCACACACTCACACCTAGGGTCAATTTAGAGTGTCCAATCCACCTACAGCATGTCTTTGTGATGTGGGAGGAAACCGGAGCACCCGGAGGAAACCCACACGACCACAGGGAGGACATGCAGACTCTGCACAGAAGGTACCTCAGCCAAGGATCGAACCAGAGAACCTCTTGCTGTGAGGCGGCAACGCTAACCGCTGCACCACCGTGGCCGCCCCATGATGGGACACGTGTTAATTTTTTTTTAATTAATTAGAACTGCTGTGATTAATAAGTTAAGTTATTTAAAGTTACATCACTGTGTCTATTAAGTTATGGTGTTTTATTATGTACTATTACCCATTGGATGTGAAATAGCAAGACACAATGAGTTTTTTTCTGGTGTACTAAAACAACTTTGTCTTCTAGTGTTACCTTGTGTAATCTTTTAGAATTCTTTTTGAAATTATAGTTAATTAGTGTTTTTTTTTAGGATTATTCTCTAAGAATATTTCTACCAGCAATGATTGTAAAGCTGCAACCTGGTAGGGAGATAACACATTTATCAGGCATTGCATTTCAAGGGCAAGACTGGTTTAGGAAGAGCTATTTCACAAGGGATGCGTCTGTATCTGTTTGGTACATTAATAATTTTACTGCCACTGTTCTTCTCACATAAGATAGTACAGTTGGATGAAGTGTCCCTTTTTCTGCTTTTGGGGGCTTTTTGTCCTGTACATACTATTTTTGTATGTGTTCATTTTTCGTTTTTTGAGCATCCATTTTATGCAGATGTCACAAGCCATCTGTCACAGCACTGTTGGTGATTTAAAATTATACACACAGGACTGATGTTATTGTCACTAGGGAATGCATCAGCAAATGCTTGTGCGAAGGGGTAAATGGAAGATTTGCACAGATAAAGGGACTTATAATCGCTGCAGTATTTTGTCTGTCAAACTTATACTTTTAAATTGAGTACTTCATTCTGATGTACATTTTGTGTTTTATCACAACTTTCTATATTTTTATGTTTGTTTTAGTTGTTTGGGAGATTTATTAAAAAGTATCAACAACAGCTAGCTGTGCTGGTATTACTAACATTGATGGCAATACAGGGATCAGCCAACCTTCAAGCTCAATGGAGTATCAAGGGAGAGTTCAGCAACTTACCCCAAGAGGAACTGATTGAATGGGTCAAGGCCCACACAAACAAAGGTAAGCACCATTTTATGTCATAGAATATCTTTGTTTGTTGTTTTGCTTGTACAGAAACTGATGTCCAAGTGCATACATGTATAGTGTGTTTGTGGCTGTGCATGTTAGATTGTAAAATGATCTTCTTCAAGGCTTAAATCAGCAGACAATTTTTAGTGAGCACTTGCCACCTGTGTGTTGACCTTCTTTCAGAAAACCTTTTAAGCAGTTCATATTACTCCCTTTCTTGCTATTGTCATCAGTGTTTATAAAGATGTGTTATGAGGTAAAGGATACTCTGTCCCAAAACTAATTTCTGCTGTATTTCTTGATAACATTGGGCTATAGCTCACACGAGATCTTTGGAGCCTCATACTCAGCAGGGTCATCATTCTACTGAACCTTCTTCCAGCCTGCTATGGAGCTTCTAGCCAAAGAGACTTGATAACCCACTGGAGAATTTTTTTTTCTTTGAGTTAACTTCACTTCAAAGAACTGCCAGAGATGGATGGATTGGAACTTTTATGTCTCATTTCTTTACTATTGTTTGCAGGGAACAGAACTCAAGCTAGTATCATCATCTAAACTTTTAGGCCTAATTCTTTGGTTGTAGTTTGCTCTTTTTAGTCTTACTGTCAATATACTCAACTGTACTGGTATTCTGGTAAGCTGAAGAAACAAAAGTATCAGTAAAGAAGATTCATTATTTGATACTTTTGGCTAAAGAGTTGTTACTTTCACTAAGTGAGTTCTTGAAACAAACCAAGACCTTCACCTGCTTGGCAAAGAAATTGGAGGACCATCACATCTTTTCATATTTGCTGATATGAGAGGACACACTAAGGCATTCAATGGATTATTCTTTCAAACTGCTGCTTTACATGAACAATTCCAAAGAAGACTGGCATGCAGAATTCAGTGTCTGAGATTTAAGAAATATATGCCCTGCAAATGGCAAAGTCTCCACTGTCCTATAATTTCTTATCTGGTCATAGGAATCTCTTACCTTGAGAAATGTTGTCCTAACTATTCAGGATGGTTGCAAATATGATGTTGCCAGCATATACAGATCAGAGATTGTGGACTACCTTATCCTTCCAGAACCTTGTGTTAGAGTTCTCCCACCATTCTTTCTTGTAATAAAGAAAGCTATGAAGTCAGTTCGAAGGACCCTAGATGAGGTACAAGCCACAACTTACAGACAAGATGAGAACCTATCTACAGCAGGGTACTTTTTTTTTTTTTTTTAAAAACCTTTGGCTGCATGCACACTATATTCCACCTTCCGAGAGATATTCTCCCAGGTAAGAACTCTGTGTGTTGTCACCTGTGCATTAAGACAGCTTTTACCTTAGACCTGTGCATTTCTGAACTGTACACTTTGTCAGCTGCTGAGAAGGTCTTCAGGAAAACTGGCAGGAACTGACTGAATCTCTGCTTACACTGTAGACAAAGGATAAGCATTTCAGGTGTATGGATGGCTGTTTGGAGGTCTGCTGTTTATATTAGAGGCTGATCTTTTATTTACTGACACTCAAGTCATGTCTGACACGTTTAGAGTGATGTTAACGAGAGACACTTTGCTTTTTTCTCTATATTCCTTGCAAAATTACAGAACATGTTGCAGAATACACTCTTCACTGGTGTTATCTTTGTTAACAAATGAGTTAAGGAAATTATTTTTAACCTTACCTTTTCAAGACCCATAAAGCCAGCTGCTAAAAAGTTCAAGATTTTTGAATTCATAAAGCATTTAGATGTAGCTGTCTGTTTGCGGACTTTGACTATTTATGATGGGGTACTTTCCCTTTTTGGAAAGTGTATGAAGTGGTGTGCATTTTTTATAGGTTATAAAAGTTGTGGGATACAAATGAAAATGTACAGAGCTTTTTGTTTTTTTTTTGTGAAGTGTTTTTATTGAAATGAAAAGCCTGGGAAAATGTGATGTGTATTTAAACAGTGATGAGAAACTGCAAATGCATATAAGATCAGCCTGCCAATCATTAATGTACACTTGTATGTTGCACATTAAAAACATTCAAAAAAACTGTCATGTAGAACATGTGATAGTAATAGCATCGTAACAGAATGACTGTCTTATCAGTCATTTCATGTAATGTGAATGACATTACAGATAATGGACAAGAATCAAAAGAGCATTGAATTCTGTTAAAATATTGAAGGTATAAATAGCAATGATCTGATGTTGTCCTTTTCATTCTTCCTCATAAATGGTTCTAGGAGCCGATCCTTGGATCTAACTCAACCACATACACAAGACTGCGGATCCAGTTCTCGAGCTCCTCCCTCTACTCATAATGCTCTATTTTGTCTCCAGCTCCATAGATCCGATTTACTGCCATTGTGGTAAGGACGATCCATCTCAAGCTGTAAGAAATATCTTTTTTGTATAATTTTTCTCAAATTTTTTTGATTAGTTTTTTGCTCATTACTGTTACAGTTAGTGACAACTTCTTTCCTCCCTCTAGTTGTCGCTGGCTTCAGTGTATTCTTCTGTCCTGCCTTTTGTTTCTCGTACTCTTTGAATCTTTATTTTTTCTTGTTCTATTGCAGTTTTCTCTCTCTCTCTCTCTCTCTCTATATATATATATATATATATATCTATTTGTATATATATTTTTTATATATATATATATATATATATAAAAAAAAAGTTTGTGACTTACTATTTAGTTAACTGTTTTCTCTTCAGGTTACACTATTTGTGTATAACCCCTTTTCTCTTTGGGGTTTGCTAATTTTCTCTCTGACTAAGATGTCTCAGAAACCTATGGGTTTCAAGAAGTGCACTTCTTGTGGGCATAAGATCCCTAACTCTGATGCCCACAAGAAGTGCGTGTATTGTCTGGGAGCTTCCCATCTCGACTGTCCAGGCACCATTTGCACCACTTTCAACCCTAGGGTGCTCTCGAATAGACGTAATAAGTTAATCTTAAAAGGCTTACTTCCAGCTTCTACTGGGGCTCAAACACACTGTAAAGCATCGCAAGTTGCTTCAGCGTCAAGGAAACAACCTCTTCCAAAATTTCAGACAGCTTCCTTGGAACTTTCAGAGAAGTTAAGGAAGGTCTCGGATCTGAACTCTTCGGATTCAAAGTCCTTTAGGCCACCCTCAGATCCACAGCACTTCTCTGATCCAACTGGCTCAGCCCCTACTGTGAGCTCCCCTTTGCCATCCACCTCCTTATTGGATCCTAAACCCTCAGGTCTGACCAGCATAGGTCATACACTGGAGTATGTATGAAGCCTGTCTCTCCAGCCTTACCTTCACAACTGTTCCAGATATTGAGGAACCTTTCCATACCAGAATCCACAGCATTGTTCAGGTATTCAATGAGCCTGACAGAGGCAGATGTGGACAGGATGATGTGGAGATTTCTCAGGGCTCAGATTCAGATGGGGGTCCTGCTAGATCCGTCCCTTCTCAGATCCATGAGTGCACCTGCCCAGCCAATTATTTTTCCTTTTCGTATTCAACCTACGGCTTTGGAGTCCCAGGATATAAGATCACCAAGAGGTTCAACATCGGATCCAAGAAACCTTCCCCCCTCTACTCCAACAGTGTCCCTGACCAGTCCTGCACCGATTCGCTTGAACCGGAGCGGGTCTGGGATCTCTGATGTCGGCACTGGGTCTGAGGGGTTGGGTTTGATTCTGACTTTGTTGGATCCATCCCTGTCCCTCGGAGCCTCGGCCCTTAGCCCTGGACAGCTCAAATCTGGGGACTTTGCACAGAAAGCTGTCCTCTCGTATGTCTTACCCTAACCAGTGCCCCTCATTGGGTCCTAGCTTTGAGCCCATCATACATGCTTCTCAGGGTCATCCAGTTCCGTAAAGCCTCCACACATGCTCCCCAGATGGATTTCCCCCTTCTTCTGATACCTCCCCCAAACACCCCACAGAAGATGTTCCTCGGAAAAGAATGTGTAAGAGGAGACACATAGATTCGCCTATGGAGTCTCTCACTGAAGACACTGATTTTGATGAGGGAGAAGGATCCCCCCACCCCCAATCACCACCTGATGATGTCTTCTTCGGAGATATCCTTGAAATCCTCAAATAGAAGGGTGGCCATTCTTCCCAATCTCCTTCTCCTGAGAAATCAGTGCTCCTGGAGGCTTTCATTGCTGAACTATCTACGTCTTGGGTGACTCCATGGTGAATGAACTTATTGACCTGGTTTCCCACCAGGCTTGGAAGGAACCGGACACTGTCGAGCCTATGCCCAAGTGCCCGGACAAGTTTTTAGTTCCTCCTTTTGATAGACCCCACTGGAGCAAGGGTATACATCTGATGCCATAGTTGTGGTGGCAGCCACAAAGAAGGATCTAGCTGAACAAAACTCCTCTGTTGAGCCACCAAAAATGGAGTCCAGAGCAATAGGCAGATTCGGAAATTGTGTGTATGCCTCAACTATTTTTGCACTGAGATTGTTGAACTGTCTGGCACACTTCACTCTTCTGCAGAGAGATTCGGAAAAGGAACTTTCAAATTCTCTCTCAGAGTTCATGTCTGCGGAGGATCTCGAGAAGGTTTCTCCACAACTGGGCACTGATGAGGCTGATCACCCATGCAGGGGAGGATGCCTCATAAGCTGCCAGTTCAGGCATAACCATTAGGAGACATGCCTGGATAAGGCTGTGCAACTTTGTGGGAAACCTTCAAGGCATAATTTGTTAATACCCCCTTTGATGGCTCTTCTTTGTTCAGGCCATCAGCTAAAGATATGCTCACCCGCAGTGAACAGGAGGGATAGACTCTGCCATAGGAATCAAATTTTCTACCCCACAACGCACATTCTCTAGAAACCAAGGGTTGGTAACAAGATGTGGTTCCAGAAATCTCAAGGACCTTTTCAGGATTCTTGTGGGAACACTTCCTTCAGAGCCACAGGAGGAGGAGGTTACAATGGATGTCGTCCACACAGAGGCAAAGGGGGTCCACAGAATTAGGGTTTCATAGAGCCCTATCAGCGGTCCCGAAGCATTGCCCAACTGTCTGTCTCTGAAGGAAGTCGTGGGGTCATTTTTTTCTTGCACCTAGAAGCCTGGACAAGTATTACAAGCAATTCATGGGTGCTAATAATCATATCCAGAGGTTACTACATACCATTTTTCCTTCCTCCTCCTGTGCAAAGGAAGAAAGAAACTTCCCGACGTTCCACCCAGTTAGAGGGAAGATCCAGCTCAGGAAGCTGGAAAGCTGCTACAAAAAAGAGTCATCCAGGAGGTCCCTTCTGAACAGATAAGATTCAGAACTTCCGCCCCCTTCTTTTCAGTGCCAAAGAAAACAGGGGACCTAAGACCCATTTTGGATCTAAGCAGCTTGAACCATCATGGAAAGAAGACGAAGTTCCATATGGTTACAGTTCAGTCCATCCTGCCTCTTCTACACAAGGATGACTGGATGCACTCTGTAAATCTCCAGGATGTGTACTACCACATCAAAATAGACAGGCAATCCAGGAGATATCTACACGTTCGGCTGGGAGCCAATCATTACCAATTCAGAGTACTGCCCTTTGGTTTCACCACAGCCCCCAGGGTGTTCGCCAAATTCATGGCAGTAGTGGCACCTTACTTGAGACTCAAAGGATACCAGGTGTCAGTGTCAGCTGCCATTCTTCTATTTCCTCTAGCAAGATTCTTTTGTGAATCCTTCAGTGGACCTTGGTGGTACAGTGGTCCATACTTTACCAGACCCTGTCCTTTCCCACAAGACACAGTCCAATCTGTAAACATCATGTTCACTGGTGGATCCAGTCCAATGACCTGTTTCTGGGCAGGCATTTCTCCCTTCTTCTTCCAGTCTCTACAGTGACCATGGGCACATCCCAACTGGGATGGGGGTGGCATTTCCTGGGAAAAATGGTCCAAGGCACGTGGTCCCCCTTGGAGACAAAGTTGCATATTAACATCTTGGAGATAAGAGCAGTCCTTCTAGCACTGCAAACCTTTCAGGACTTTCTCCCTCTAGGGACTATTGCAGTTCACACAGACAACATGTCGGTCTGGAGAGGAGCAACAACAAACAGGAACTGCTCTTTATCCTATGTGCAGAGAGGCCATGAGAGTTTGGGAATTTTCTAGTTTGAGCCTCAAGCCTTTTTTTATATTTTTTTCTGTCCCTATAATAAAGTCGGAAATTAGGCAGCAAACTCGATGTGAGTAGCTGGGGACAGAATAGAGCATTTTGGGTAGAGGGACGAGCTCGAGAATTGGATCTGAAGTCATGTGTGTGCGTCCGAGTTAGATCTGAGGATCGGGTCCTAGACCTATTTGTGAAAAAGAATGAAAATGGACAACACAAATGCCAAGTTATGGTAAGTACATAACGTCTAATTGAGAAGAAGCATTTAGATAGAAGTAAGCATATTAATTTGACAAAGAAAGTATTTCAAAATGATTAATCTGAAGTAGTTAACTGCATTTGTGCATCAACCTATGGGTTATCGGATCCATATCGGATCCGAGCCAGCAGTTTCCAACAGCTGAGATCCGAGCTCCAAGCTCCTCCCCCCACCCATAATCCCCTGCCATCCCTCCCTGACCTCAGATCTAGTTTGCTGCGGTTACATCAGCAGCTTGATCTCGAGCTTCCGGGCCTTAGAGCGTATTTTCTGTGAGAAAATTTTCTCTTTTTTTGGGTAGCTAAAGTTGTGTGTGAAATTGTTTGAGTGTGTGTTTTTCTAGGATAGTTTTTTTTTTTAAAACTAATCGTTAGTGTACCCTTTTTTGTATTTCCTCCCCCCCCTGTTTCGTGAGAGCATTAGGGTGTGTGCGGTTTTGGGGCCTAGTGAGTGTGTTTTTAGTTTACTATGGCAGAGGCTCCCAAAACATTTTTTTCTAAATGTACCGAGTGTGGCCATAAACTCTCCCCAGTGGATGGCCACACTTATTGCATTTTATGCCTTGGGGTTGAACACCTGTCATCCGGCTGCGCTATTTGTGCAGCGTTCAACCCCAGTGTTCTCAAGGACCGGAGGTCGAAGCTGGTTCTGGCGGGACTTCTGCCCCCGGACTCAGCTCCGTCCTCCAGTCCCCCCGTGGCTCCTGCCATGGCTGCGGCAGCGCCTACTGCTACTTCCCTTCCCTTGGCCGGGACTCAAACTCCCACCTCGGGCCAAGAGGATAGGGAAGCTAGACGTGAGAAGCGCAAGGAGAAGCATCACAAGCGGCGGGCCGAAGCCTCTGCATCGGCCCCGCCAGCCAAGCGAGCTTCTCCCCCTGAGACCTCCGAGCCTTCTCCTTCTCGGCCCCGTTCACCCTGCTTCTCGCTGGGGCCGGAGGAGGAGGAGGCCCAGTTACCTTTGAGGTCATTGAGGCGACACTCCCGTCCCGCCTTGGTGGCCTCCTCTAGGTCCACTAGAAGTTTAACTGATTCAGACTTGGACCAGATGATGCGAAGGTTCCTCCAGGCTCAGCTGCAGATGGGAGTGCTCCTGCCCCCCCACCGGGGGGGAGCTCGACCCCATGTTATGTCCCGATTGCTCCTTCCCCGACCCACTTCCCGGGTTCGGGGTCTTCGGAGCCGACTAGCGTTGGAGCCGGGGGACTGTCGACGCCGATAGTTGAGTGCTTCGGCGCCGATGGCACCCTCGAGTTTGTCACGTCCCTTTTCTGTGGATCCGAGCTCTCGGAGCCAAGAGCTGAGCTTCGGATCCGAGACGTTAGCATGCCTTCGGCTCCATCCAGGTCGGAGCATGCTGCCCCTTCGGATCCGATCACTTCGGCGCCGGCTCCGATCCCTGCATCGGATCCGAGGGAGGGTCTGTTCTCGGATCCTAGGGAGAGCAGCTCTCCTTCAGCCTTCGACGTGGTGGAGAGGGTTTTGTCGAGGGACTCCAGGCCCCCGGCCCTAGCTATGGCTCCACCCTGCACTCCCTCTCAGACGGGCTCGACTTCCGTCACCCAGCCCCAGGGAAAGCCTGCTCTTATGTCTCAGATCCTTCCTTTGTTGGAACAGGATGTGGTTGGTGAGGCCTCCTCGGACAGCCCCCCCCGAGGAAGTCCCTCACAAACGCAAGTGCAGAAGGAGGCACTTGGACTCCCCTGAGTCCTTGACAGAGGACACGGACTTGGAGGAAGGGGAAGGCTCCCCAAGATCACCCCCCGAAGACGTCTCATTTGGAGACATCATGGAGATGCTCAGGATTAGATGGGGGTCATCTGCCCCAAAGCCTACCTCGGATGAGTCCGTGTTTCTGGAGGCGTTTGAAGCAGGCCCGTCTACCTCTTGGGTGTCCCCTCCAGCCAACCCCCTGGTAGACCTGATCACTACCAGGGCATGGAAGGAGCCGGACACTGTGGAGCCTGGTCCCAAGAGGCCGGACAGAATTCTTAGCCCCCCCTCGGACAGGTCACATTGGAGTAAGGGGTCCCCCGTAGATGCCATGTTGGTGGCGGCTGCCACTAAAAGGGAACTAGCCCAGGAGAGTCCCACAGTCCATCCTCCTGACAAGGAGTCTCGGGCGATGGACCACTAGGGGAAGCGAGTGTTTGCTTCAGCCACCTTCTCGGTAAGGTCGCTGAACTATATGGCACACGTATTATGACTCCAGCGGGACCTTATCAAAGAGTATGCTGGGTCGTCCCCAGAGTCCATGTCAGCAGAGGACAAACAAGTTTACTCTACCCGAATGGCCACTCTCAGGTCTATTTCCAATACCTCTGTGTGGCTACTATCCCATGCTACGGAGGGAGCCGCTAGAGCTAGCGGAGCGGGCGTCATCCTAAGACGACAGGCGTGGCTCCGCCACTGTGATTTCACGGAACCCTTTAAGGCATCATTCGCTAATGCCCCGTTTGATGGTTCTGCCCTCTTTGGCAAGACTGTACGCGACACCTTGGTTCAGAGCGAGAAAGACGGGAAGACACTGTCTGCCGTCGGAGTCCACTTCTCTGCTCCCCAGAGGTCCTTCTCCAAGAACCAAAAGGGACAGAAGAAGATGTGGTTCCGGAAGTCTCAGCAGTCCAGTTTCGCTCAGGACCCCCTATCCTTCAGGGGCAGAGGAGGACAGGGTGACGCCGCCCTAGAGGCAGAGGGGGCCCGAAAAACTTTGGGTCCAGAGAACCTTTCTCTGATTGGCCCACGCAGCAACCCTGAGGGGTTACCCGACTGCTCCACTCTGGAGGCAGTCATGGGGTGTTTCTCGAGGCACCTAGCAGCTTGGGAGTCTATCACAACAGACCACTGGGTGCTTCAGATTATATCCAGAGGCTACGAGATTCCGTTTCTCCATCCCCCTCTCGGACCCAGATCCCTCCCCGATGTTCCACCCGATCAGAGGAAGGCCGCAGCCGCAGAAATTCAGCAGCTGCTAGAAAAGGGAGCGATCCAGCACATCCCCCTAGACCAGTACGGATCAGGCTTTTACTCCAGGTTTTTCTTGGTGCCAAAAAAGATGGGGGACTTAAGACCAATCCTCGACCTTTCTCTCTTGAACCTGGCGGTAACCAAAGAAAAGTTCCTGATGGTCACCCTTCAATCCATTCTCCCCCTCTTGCAGGAGAACGACTGGATGTGCTCCATAGACCTCAAGGATGTGTACTACCACATCTTGATGGACAGACGGTCCAGGAGGTTTCTCTGCTTCAGGCTAGGAGACAGCCATTACCAATTCAGGGTCCTCCCCTTTGGTCTCACCACAGCTCCCAGGGTGTTCACCAAGGTGTTAACTGTGGTAGAGGCCCACCTGAGACTCCAGGGAATTCATGTCTTTCCATACCTGGACGACTGGCTCCTGACCTCCCCCACAAGGCATCTGCCCTGCACGGCCAGGAATTATTTTCTTCACCTAGCTCCCCGGTTGGGGATCACGATCAATGTGGGAAAATCTTCCCTTCTTCCAACTCAGGTCATAGATTTCATCGGAGCCAGGTTGAACACAAATCAGCTTATAGCCTTCTTGACTCCGGACCGGCTGCAATCTCTAAAACTTCATGTGCAGGCCATTCTTCATTGCCCAGCCCCTCCGGCGGAATTGGTCCTGAGGGCCTTAGGCTCGATGGCGGCAACCATCAACCTTTTGCCCATGGCGCGCCTAAATATGAGAATCCTGCAATGGACCCTCCAAGTCCAATGGTCCTTCCTACATTACCCCCTGAGCCATCCTGTTCCTCTCAGCAGGGTATGCAGGAGAGCCCTCTTGTGGTGGCTCCAGTCTCCGTACCTCCAGAAGGGGCACCCCTTTTCAATGTTCCCTCCCTTAGCCACGGTGACCACAGACGCCTCTCGCCTCGGGTGGGGGGGGCATTGTTTGGGCAGGACCGTCCAAGGCACGTGGAACCATGTGGAGACCTCACTGCATATCAATGTCCTAGAGATAAGGGCGGTGCTGTTAGCGCTGCAAGCACTTCAGAGCCTTCTTCCCGACGGGACAATTGCGATCCAGACGGACAACATGTCAGTCGTCTGGTATATCAACAAACAAGGGGGGACCAGGTCCTATCCACTTTGTCGAGAGGCCATGAGAGTGTGGGAATGGGCGATTTCCACCAACCGTTTTCTCATAGCGACGCACATTCCAGGATGGTCCAACATCCTAGCAGACAGATTGAGTCGCACCATCCTCTTACCATACGAGTGGTCTCTGAATCTCAAAGTAGCGAAGCAGATTTTCTCCAAATGGGGTCAACCTCGTTGCGATCTTTTCGCCTCTCCCTCAAACACAAAGTGCAACAACTACTGTGCTCTAATTCCCCCACCCGGGGAATCTCCAAGAGATGCTCTGGTGCATGTTTGGCCACCCGGTCTACTTTATGCTTACCCTTCACTTCCCCTGATGCTGAAGTTTCTACAGAAAGCCAGACAGTTAGGGAGCAGAATAATCCTCATTGCCCCATTCTGGCCTCGTGAGGTTTGGTTCCCATATCTATGGTCTCATCTGGTGAATCCTCCTTGGATTCTAGATCCCATTCCGGATCTGATCTCTCACCCATTGGGCCTGCCGGCCCCGAACCTGAACAACCTCAAGCTCACGGCTTGGTTGATCCAGTTCCACTGTTAGCTAGGACTCCCGGTATCTCTTCCCCGGTCAAAGCCATCCTAGTAACTGCTCACAAGCCGTCTGCTAGAAGGGTTTATAATAGCAAATGGAAACGTTTTTCTATCTGGGTGGAGCATCAGAACTTAGACCCCTTTACAGCTCCGTTGCCAGCAATATTAGACTTTCTATCAGGGTTATTTGACCAAGGTGCTAGCTCCTCCACAGTCAAAGTACAATTGGCAGCTATCTCTCATTACCATGTTGGATGTGATCTGGGTACTTTGACCTCCTCCAGATTGTGTAAGGCCTTCTTAAAAGGCACCTTCTTACTAAGACCCCTGGTGAAGGATGTAGTCCCTCCTTGGGATTTAGCGCTGGTACTCCAGGCTTTAACAACTTCTCCCTTTGAGCCTGCAGCTTCGGTGGATCTCAAATTCTTATCCTGGAAAACAGCTTTTCTTGTTGCCATTACTTTGGCAAGAAGGGTTTCAGAACTTCAAGCCCTTTGCGCCAAGCCACCATACTTGACCTTCCACAAAGATAGAGTATCCCTCAGGACCAATCCCTCCTTTCTGCCCAAAATTGCGTCCGAATCTAACATCAACCAGTCTATTAATTTACCAGTCTTCTTTCCCAATTATCAGAATAAGGGTGAGTACAAGTTGCATTCCTTAGATGTACACAGACAACTATGATTCTATTTACACAGGACAGCTGGTCATAGGGAATCAGACCAGCTGTTTGTATCCTTTGCTAAACCTAGTCTGGGGAAACCTGTTTCGAAAGTCACATTGTCCAGGTGGATTTCCCAGTGTATTCTTTTGGCTTATGAGAGTTCTGGCCGGCCTGCACCTCAGGGAGTCCATGCCCATTCTACTCGGTCTATTTCTACCTCCGCTGCTTTTCGTTCTAGAGTATCTTTGGATGACATTTGCTCAGCAGCCACGTGGGCTTCATCTCATACCTTTATAAACCACTATAAGTTGGATTTTGTCTCCAGAGGGAGAGCATCCTTTGGCTCCACAGTGCTCCGGAACATCCTTCCATGAGGACCTTCCAAGATTCAGGTAGCTGGAGACTCTGTCCCATAGGTTGATGCACAAATGAAGTTAACTACTTCAGATTAAGAAGTTATGTACTCACCATAACATTCCATCTGAGTAGGTAAACTTCATTTGTCAGCAACCGTCCCTCCCTCCGTCCCCCTGACCTACTTGGATGTTCATGGTATTCCTGTGTCATGACGGATTGTATCCAGGTTAGTCTATAGAGGTGATCCTCTTCTCTGATATTGCAGGTGTTGCTTTAGGCAAACTCGATCTGAGGTCAGGGAGGGATGGCAAGGGATTATGGGTAGGGGGGAGGAGCTTGGAGCTCGAATCTCAGCTGTTGGAAACTGCCGGCTCGAATCTGATAACCCATAGGTTGCTGGCAAATTAAGTTTACCTACTCAGATGTATGTTATGGTGAGTACATAACTTCTTATTCAGCAGTGTATCAGGGACAAAGGAAAAGAAGGTGGGTAATACTGATTGCAAGAGGGTCTCCACTAATAACAGTAGAAGAGAAGAAAGACAATTGTAGATTTATGGTAATAAGAATTTATTGGCAAGGAAGGAGGATTACATTGAAATGTGTTTATCTTCCACATAGGAACTTAAGAGAATTATGGGAGAGTTAATTTGCTTCCAGCAGTGAATATTATTCATTGGGAAATGGAACTTGATATACAGTAGTGAAGATCTAACAGGGAAACCTATAAGGGAAAATGTATCAAAAGGAGTAGATTTCTGGAGAGATATACCAGAATATTTGGGATGAAATATGTGAAATTATTGGGTCTATATCAGTTCCGCGAAAATCCATTTCAGCAAATACCAAAAGAGCAACATGTATTAGTCGAACTGCGAATAGACCGAATGCACTAAACCGCGAAATTTAAAACATCGAACGGTCATAGTCGGCCAACCCCACCACCCACTACATACTACCTACCCAAATAAAATAAATAAACCACATACATACACTAACCAAACCCTACTCTTAACCCTAAAGTAAAGCACCAAAACTCAACTTCTAACCCTACACTAAACCCCACATTGCACAACTACCTATGCACTATCCTTAACCCCTCCCTAACGTCCGTAACTACCGCACACTTCCCCTAAGGAGATGTACCCAAACAAAATAAATAATACACATAAATATATTTAACAAAACCCTACTTCTAACACTACACTAAATCTTACATACATTACCTATCTATGCACTTACCTTAACCCACACCCTACCCTAAGGTCCATAACTATCGCACAATTACCTTGCAGAGCTATACCGCAGACGGGCCAACTAAAACACTTCGACATTTCGGATTTAGTTGTTTTGGACGTTCGGCATTTACATAGTTCGTGCAATATGTGTCGATCATTTCGTATTCACGGAAACGGCATTTTGATCGTCTGATAGGGACCCGAAATTATTTGCAGAAACCCAGACAGAATTTGCATATTATTCTACAAGATACAATAATTGTGTTAGACTGGGCAAAATCATAGCATGAGTGTTTAACTGAAAGCTTTGAAACACATCAAGTAACCATTTCAGGTCATTTGCCAATAAAGACTAAGATAAAGCTGCATGATTATTCAGTCAAATGAGACATTGGTGCTTTTCTTCTTATTTATTTAAAATGAGATGAATTTAAGGAGTGGGTAGTGGAACAATTCAAAAGTTGTTAAAGAAGATACAGATTTCTTCATAAAGGGTAACTGAGGAGTGCAAAACAAAAATAAAAAAATGAATGCAAAATACGGTAGAAATTAGAGAAAATCAGATATTGGAAAGTAGTAATAGGAGTTATTTAGGGGTTCTGCTAAAGGTTAAAGTATTGCAGATGAATGGGATATGGGTCTACAAAGGTTGCTGTTAAGCAAGTATTTTTTGACAACAACCCCAAAGCAGAAAAACTATAAGAACAGCATTTTAGGCAACTGAAAGTAAAAAGGTGCTGGGGGGGGGGGGGTCTTGCCAAACATAGGAAGCTTATGGCTAGAAAGATAATCAGAGACCTTATAGAAGTATAAGAGATATTTCAGAAATTCTATAAAAAGTTGTATAGAACAGAGAAATGTTTAAACCAAGAAAAGGCAAAAATGGAAACATTATGGAAGATTTAAACATGCCAAGGTTACAGGAAGAGAAGGCTCAAGAATTAGTAGCTAGGATGGAAGGGGATGAGATAAAAATTGTGAAGTAAAATCAGTCAAACCAGAAGTCTCCAGGGACAGATGGTCTTCCTGTGGAAATTTGGAAGTTATGAGGAAGCAAAAGCAATAGTATCCAGAAGGTTATGTTTAACAGTGTTTTAAAGGGGCGGGGTACAAGCAACTTAAAAGAAAGGTGTACTACCCAAAGATGGCAAAGACCATTTAAAGCCAGCTTCATATAGATCAATTTCAATTTCAAAACGTGATTACAAAATGTATAGGCCCTATACTAGCTAAGGGAATGGATAAAGTGTTACCAAAACAAGAAGATAGGGATTGATTTTATTTTGTAGATAGGAAACAAACATTTGGCAACATTAATGGAAACAGAGTGCAAGAAGACCCTACTTTCGTTGGTGGATCTTGATGCAGAAAAGGCATTTAAGAGTTAGTTAGGATTTTTTGAGTAGGCCAATGGCAAGATTTGCATTTCCTGATAGAATAATTGAGATAATTAGGAAGATTTATGAAGTTTCAAAGGCAAGGTTTAAGGTGGAAGAGTTCTTGTCTGACAAACTGTATTTGAATAGAGGAATCAGGCAGGGTGCTATATTTCCCCTTTGTTTTTTGCCTTACACTTATAGCTATTGGCAAAGAGTATAAGGGACTCACAATTTTGAAGGTATAACTGGCATGTTGCTCAAGAAGAATTAGTCTTATTTGCAGATGATGATATTTTTCTTGATAAAGCTTCTTGTTTCGTTTTTTTTAGAATATAAAGTAAATGAAGATAAAACAAAGGGTGTAGGTAAATTATGTTCCCACACATGAATTGTTTCAAAAGTACCCATGTTTATAGAAACTTGATGAGATGAAGTATTTAGATGTTTTAATTAAATAAGATTCTATTATGGCAGCTAAGGATGTGTGAGAATAGACTAAACAAAAAAAGATAGTACAAAAAGTAAGAAGTTGAAAGCTTTTGACTATGGATGTGGTTAGAAAGGTACAAGCAGTAAAAATGTTTCTAGTCCCGGTTATATTGTATATAGGCAGACATATTTTTAGTAACTAGAGGAGAAGCTGTGGATCATAATTAATAAAGAATTTAAATAATTTATTTGAGAGGGAAAGAGGGCAAGAGTTGGATAAGTTGCTTTTTCCCAATGAACATGGTGGTTTAGGATTACCATATTTGAAAGGATACTTTAGAGCTACACATTTAAGGTTCATATATGCATCATAAGCAAAAGACTACAAATCAAAGTAGAAAGAAATGATGCTGTAATGGGGGGGGTAGGATTTTGGATGCAGACTTTTATCACAACAGTTCAAAATGTTATATATACAAAATAGGATAAAATATTTTGAGAACTATGCCAAAATGGGAATGGCGAGAGGAGATTTTACAAATAGGGATGAGTGCAAGTGAAGGCATAGAAAATATGCAACAGGGAGCTTGGATTTATTGGAGGAAATTAGCAAAATAAGGAAGGTACTGGCAGCAAATAACTAGGAAAGGAAAAAGTCAGACTGGGATGAGACCAAGCAGAAATCTGGACTGTGGGTTGGAGACTGTGTTCCCTACTCGGGATTGGTAACAGAGTATAAGCAAATAGAAAGCAATAGGGGGTGTTAAATTAAAAAAAAAAAACATTCTTGTTGAGTTCATAGTTTAGTCTAGAACAGAAGCTGCAGTTAAAAATGGATAATTAGTAGGACATATAAAATAATGTATGGTAACTACAAGAATCAATCAGAAGTGGTTTGGAAAGACTGGGAAATGAGTATGGGAAAGCTTTAAGCTTCCCTCTTTCTCTAAAAAGCCAAGTAAGCAAACCACGCCATATTCTGAAAAACAGGGATCAGAAAAGAGATGGACACAGAGAGAGATAATATGTAATGGGTCATTTCAGAAAAAGGGACAGATAAACAGTATGGAATGACTGTGCCAGCATTATTTCATGCTTCCTTTCTCTCTCTAGCCAATATCTCTTCCAGCCTGTCCCAGAAACTTGTCTCAACATTCTCCTTTGGCAAAAGATTGTCTTACATTCTTGGGTTTTAAAAGTGATACAGTAGGGTTACAGATGGCACTGGATACAAAAACCTCCCTTCAGAGGAATTCCTCTCCACCTTCCAAACTAAACAGAATGTTTTCCTCAGATTTTCCAGTCTTTATACAATTTAGGAGTCATGGAACTTGTTTGAACTAGTTTCTGTAAATCAAAGGAGCAAAGGCTTCTATTCTAGAATGTTTGTGGTACCAAAAACAGTCCTCTTGGAGACCAGTGCAAGATCTTTCATTTGTGAAGCTGTTTGTGAAAGTGCCAAAATTAAAAATGTTGACCCTGCAAAGCCTATTATACCTCATGGCAATATTAGACCTAAAAGATGCTTATTGTTATATTCTCATAGCCAAAGGCTTCAGGAAATTTCAGAGTTTCTCTGTATCTGGGTCATATTATCAGTTATATGCATTACTCTTTGTATATGTGTATATTATATTCTCTTTATTTACATTAATATTCTCTTTATATTCATTTCTCTTGATATATCCTACTTCCCTTCCTGCTTTACTTACTTTCTAGCCTCACTTCTGTTTAATTCCTTAACATTCTAATGTCCTTTATTCATATTCATACACTAACCTGTATTTATCCCAGAATTTATGACTGAAATTTACTATCTAGTTCTCCTGCCAGAAAAGAGCATGTGGCTTTTACGACCTATTACGTATTCTGTTATATATTTTTCATGTATCCTTATGTAACATGCATATTAGGAACTCTCTTCTGACATGTATATAATGTATGGTCACCTTTGCTTGCCTTATATTTTGCTTATTTTCTTTTATTGCATTCACATATTGTGTTACTTTGCTATTGTCTTAATATTTGTAATCATAGTTCAAGTTTTTTAATTCTGTTTAATGTGTACTGTGGAGCTTTTTCTTATCGGGCCTCCACTGAAAATGGGCTCACACCAAGTCTGACTTTCCTGGTAAACAAATGTCAAATAAATTACCCTGTGGATTATCTACAGCTTCAAGGTTATTTACAAAATGTCTAGCTCCAGACACAGCTCATTGCAAACTGAATGGCATTCATAATTTCTTTATTTATACAACTTAGTTATCTTTGCAGAGTCATTATCCAGATGTCAGGAGGCATTAATCTGGATTATGTCTCTTTTGACCAGTGTGGGCTTCTAGATAAATGTTACAAAACACTTCTGGACTTAGTCTCGCAGGATTGTGTTATTCATTTGCCCTCTAGGCACTTCTTTTCAAAAGGCCGTTCTGACATAACAGAAGGTGGATTTTTTATCTCAAAAATTTCCTGACCTTCTCCAATCAGTTTCAGACTTCAGCAGAAGAATTTCTCAGGATGCTAAGGTCTGTGGCCTCTAGAATTTTTATGATTCCACTAGCCAGGTTACACATAAGAAAGATACAGTAGATGTTCTTTGTGTTTCACTGTTGTAGTCATCACCTGTGGGTTATCCCTGTTGTGGTAGCCCTCGGCCGGCCCGAATACCAGAGTCAGTGTTTTTCTGCATCGGCTGCTGAAGCTTGTTGACTGACTTCAGGTCGTCAGTGCTATAATGCAAGGCAGCCAATGCCATTACATCAGTCTTTTTTGCTGTGGAGCCCTTAGCAGACAAATTTGAGGGATGTTACTACATAATTGCTAAATTTGCAAACAAATCCCCCATTCACAACCCACCACTGCAAAGTACTCACTGACCTTCAGTGGCTCGAATTCCCACAATTACTTAGCTACCAACAGCGTACATGTTTAACATCCTAAACAACCCAAACAAGACTCCATCACTAAAACATCTACTAACCCATTACTCTTCCAATTGTCCTCTTCGATCTTCTAATAAACCTCTCCTAAATATCACCACAGCCAACAATACTGCCCACAAAGCCCTATACTCCCACAAAATAGCCAAATACTGGAATACTCTCCCCTCTAGTATAACCACTACTACCACAAACTCCCACTTCAAATCACTACTCAAAGCACATCTTAGAAAAACCAGGATTTGCCCATGTATCACCTAACTACCCACCTCTTATCCACTGGCACTCCTCTCTAGGTTTCTGTAATGTGGCCAATTATTTGTCATGCAAAGCAGATTAAAAAGATGATGTTAAGTTGTCCATCTCGCCTTCGTTCTTGCTGTTTGGGATCGGAGCCGATCCTCAGCTCTGACTCGGCCATCTTCAATAGCTCGAGAGCTGTTTACTGGCTCGAGGCTACCCCTTATCCCATGATGCCTAGCGATAGCTACCCAGATCTCGTTTGCCGCTTCAGCTGCGAGGTGTCGTTTTTCTGGCTCAGGCTCATATAGAATTTTTTGTGTAATTTTTCACTAGAATTTAACTCTTCTGCTACTTTATCTTTAGTGATAGTTTTGTTTATGTTAGATAATTGTTTATTTTACAGTATCCCTCTGTTTTTGTAGAACTCGTTTAACTTAGAGAGTTCTCCCCCACCCCTTCTAGATTAGCCGTTTAAGTTAGAGGCTTTTCTACTGTTTTTTTCTTATAGGCTAGCTGTTTAAATTAGAGGCTTTCCTATTATCTTCCCCAAAAAAAATAATAACCTTTATCTATAGCCTCTCTAGTAGGTCTGTTTTTTGTTCTTGTAGAATAGATATTGCTCCTGTTTATTGTTGTCATGTTGGTTGGTTTTCCTTTTACTGTTAAGTATGTCAAAGGAATCTAAGGTATCTGGTTTTAAGAAGTGTGACTCATGCTGTCAGAAGATGTCTCTGATAGATGGGCACACTTCTTGCGTCTATTGTTTAGGCGCTGTGCACCTGCAGGACTCTTGTTCTATTTGCCATGCCTTTAGTCCAAGAGTCCTGCAGGAGCGTAAGAACAAATTGATTCTCAGGGGTCTTTTAAAACCCCAGGATTCAGCGGCCAAGAGCTCGCAGCCAGTGAAATCTCCTAAATCCACTAAGC
Source organism: Protopterus annectens (assembly GCF_019279795.1). Classification (NCBI taxonomy): domain Eukaryota; kingdom Metazoa; phylum Chordata; order Ceratodontiformes; family Protopteridae; genus Protopterus; species Protopterus annectens. The sequence continues at coordinate 734,429,753 of NC_056731.1, read as the reverse complement.
CGTCGGCTTCAAGTTCGGAGCCGTCTTCGGTTCAG